>NW_024086523.1:0-142312 GCF_009730915.1 Dioscorea cayenensis subsp. rotundata
ACTATCAATGTTGTTTTTTAATTGAAAATTAGTTAAAGTGGGCACAAAACACGATAAAGTTTGAACGGATTTAATTTTAAATTTTAAAATCAGTTTTTTTTAAGTATTATATATACACTTAAATTTTTTAAATTTTTTAATTCAATTTTTTTTCAAAACTCTATTTAAATTTTGACGATTAAATCTACAATTAACCGGTGTTATCAGGTAAAATTTACAATGATAAAACATTATAATTCTAAAATCTACAACTGTCACTAATTAAAACTGTCAAATTTACAAATATTGACGGTTAAATTTGTAACAATAAAAAATTATGATCTTCAATCTGCAACAACAAATAATCACTATAGTTAAATCATAATTGTTAAATTAAATTTGATGGTTGGTTGCAAATTTTATCGTCATAATGCTAAAAATTTGTCTGTCATAATTATTGATAATTACAGATTTTAGAATTATAATGTTTTACCATTATAAATTTTACAATCATAACATCCAATAATTATACTTTTTAACTGTGGAATTTTAAATAAAGTAGTGGGGAAAATTTTGAATTAAAAAATTTAAAAATTTAAGTGTAAATATAATATTTAAAAAACCGGATTTTAAAATTTAAAAATAAATCGGTTAAAATTTTTATTTTTTTCGTGCCCACTTTAACCCATTTTGAATTAAAAAATAATACGCATTTTGGTATTTATTTAATAAAAATGTAATATTTTTAAAAAAATAGCCTCATGCCTATCCTCAAACTAATGGCTTTCTTTATTATAACAAAAATATCCTTTGTGGGAGTGGCAACAAGCATTCCTCGCGTATGTATAGAATTCTATATCTACCAATGACAAAATAAAAGAAATTAAAATATTCAAACTAAAATCAAAGTTGGATTAATTAGTTTGTCAACTCAGTTATTGTTGTAATAACCGAATAATCAATGTATTTAACTACTCTATTGAAAGTTGAGAACTTTCTCCCATTGAGTCATAAATAAAATATAAAATTATGGTGATCTATCTACATTAAAAAAAATAAAACACATAATTTACCGACTCCCGCCTGCGACGGCATCAATAATATCAGCCAAAATTTTTCTCGACTAGTTACCTCAAAATGATTCCTTTCTCCTTTATAGTGAATTTCATATTCCTCAATAACTCATCCAAGTCTCTTGATACTTTGTTCAGAGGTGCTCATTCCACAAGCACCAGTTATTTCAAACTTCAACTTTGGACTGGCCGTAATCATGGCAATAGATGAAGTTCACATCCTCTCAAGATGTTTGGTGCAGCCTCCACACAAAGATAGGAAGAAGGAACAACAAATAATCCACCTTACACCATGGGATCTCAAGTCAATCTCCATAGGTTACATCCAAAAGGGTATTCTCTTCTCCAAACCATGCTCTTCTAAATCTATTAACTCTATCGTTGACTCCCTCAAATCTTCTTTCTCTTTAACACTCAATCATTTCTTCCCCCTTGCTGGTCGTCTCACTGTCACTGCACATGAAAGCACACCACCATCTTTCTCTGTATGCATCTCTTGCAATGATGAAGGTGCTGAATTCATCCATGCCGTTGCCAATGAAGTCACCATCTCGGACATTGTCAACTCTACCTCTGTGCCTCCTATACTACAACTCTTCTTCCATCTCAACGGAGCTGTGAACTTTGAAGGCCAATCACTCCCACTCCTATCCGCCCAAGTCACTGAACTAAAAGATGGCGGCATCTTCATTGGCTGCTCTTTTAACCATATCGTTGCCGATGGATTCTCGTTTTGGCACTTCATGAACTCATGGTCTGAGATTTCAAGAACCAGTTCTCATTCAATCACTCTTCCGCCATCTCATGAGCGTTGGTTCATTGACTCTTGCACACCTCCCATTCGTTTACCATTTCAGCAACCTCAAGATCTCATCAAGAGTTATAGTTCTCCACAACTTGATGAGTGTGCCTTACATTTCTCAGCTGAAGTGGTTGCAAAGCTGAAGGCAAAAGCCAACAAAGAGATGCAAACCAATAAGATTTCATCCCTTCAAGCCTTGTTAGCTCATGTGTGGCGAAGTGTGACTAGAGCTCGTTGCCTCAAACCTGATCAGCCAACAGGTTACTTTTTGGCCATGGGCAACCGATCAAGGTTGGATCTACCTTTACCATCAGCATACATGGGTAACTCTCTACAAATAGCAGACGCGGTCAGAATCTTAGCAGGAGAGCTGGTAGGAGGAAGCTTGGGATGGGCTGCGAATTTGCTTAATGAAGCAGTGGCATCTGTGACTCATGATAAAATTATAGAGTTTCTTGATTCATGGCCTAAGTGTCCCTCTTTTAATGACATTAGTCAGTTCGCTCCTTGTGATTTGTTCACAGGAAGCTCCCCGAGGTTTGATGTGTATGGAAATGACTTTGGCTGGGGAAAACCTATTGCTGTTCGTAGTGGAGGTGCAAACAAGTTTGACGGGAAGATTACTGTATATCCCGGGCCAGAGAAGGGAAGTATTGCATTAGAGATTTGTCTCTTGCCACATGTATTGAAGCGTCTCATGGAGGATAGCGAGTTTATGAAGATGGTGAGTGCGCTATAGTTTTGGATTGAAGAATTTTTTTAAGAATTTTTTGTATTATTATTATTATTATTAGAAAATTGGTTTTCTCTTCATATTGTTGGTTTTTCTTTCTTTTTCTCAATATAGATGTTTGGAGATTTTTAACGTATGTGCCATTTATTTCTCAATCATATACGGGATCATACCTTCATAAAACCTCGACTTTGGGACTTGTGAGTCACAAAACCACAATTTCTATTTTCTTTAAAAATTGATTTATGTATAAAGGGCAGTGGTTTCTCACTTTCACAGTGAGTGAATAGGTGTGGGGTTAAGACCTTGTGGTGTGGTATTGTAGAATATTGTTAATTCCTTATTTATTAGGATTAGGTACTGTACATTGGGTTTCAGTGTGAGTCTTTTATGAAAAAAAAGTTATATCCTTCACTTTTCCAATATTATATGTCGGGGAGACTTATTATCATGGTATTATAGTCCTTAATATCATTTTGGGCTCATGTATAGCAGGTATTCTTTATTTTGTGCTAGCTCGCTTTCATATGGTAAATCCCTAAGTTAACTCGCTTTCATATGGTAAATCCCTAAGTGGTCACTAAACCAATGCAATCAATACACCTCTGTAACTATCAATCTCTTTGACACCCTTACGTGAGAGCCGTTTACCATCTATTCGGGAAAAAAAAAATATATTTTAAAAATTTTTATAATAATCTTTGTGCTTTAACTGTGTCATTTTGCTTGTTTATATTTTTATATTAAAATAATGGTAGGTATATAATCTAGAATATATTATTATGTGATATTAAGAGATGGATTGATAGAAAAATTTTATTCTTATTTTTGTCATGACCAATTATCTTTTGGTTTATTGGCATTGTGTCACCTATGTAGGGATATTTGTGTTTTTACTAAAAAAATATGTTCGAACCTCAACTAAGGAAGATGACAATACAAATAGGTTTAATTATTAACTCCCAATCTATGCACGTCTTTAATATGGTTTATCTAGTTTGTGAGAAAAAAATAAAACATGGTCCATAATAGACATTGAAAACTCCTTCTCGTGACAATGGTTAAGAGTTGTAAGACTTATGTTTAGCATAGTTATAACAGAGAGATTGAGGGTGTTGTGGGCAATTTATACAAATGATGGACATTCTGTCCATCTTAAGGTGGAATGCTTTTCGTTCCCATAATGCTTTTGTCATACCCAACACTATACTACAATTTAAAATGATATATTATAAAAATAATTTTTTTTAATAAAAAAAAAAAGTTTTCATGGAACAACAAGTTATCATTGGTTGTTTGCAATATTTGATAATTTTTTAGTGTTGATAATAAATATACTCTTTTACAAGCATTTTGCATCAAAAGTTTTATTAATGATAAATATAAAATGTTTTTAGTATGCTATTATTTATAGATATAATACCCTAATTGATCCTTTGACTTTTTTCTCTTTTTATTTTTGGTCTCTCTACTTAGAAATGTCCCCAACTAGTCTCTCTACGCTTAAAAATGGGTCCACTTAATCCATCTGCATTTGAAAATGGTCTAACTAGTCTCTATATTTTCAAGAGTAGTAAAGGATTTATTTGGGAAGAGACTAAGACTAGAAGGATTAAGTGGGTCCATTTTCAAAAGTAGAGTGACTAATTATGAGCATTTATGAGTAAAGGGACCAAAAGAGAAGAGAGAGAAAAGTAGAGGGACCAATTCGGGTATTATACCATTATTTATATAATAAAAATGTGTAATTTTTTATATAGTCCCTGTATGAGCCCAATCTTATCCTTTTAGTTCTTCAATTATAATTTGTATCTTTTAACTCTCATATTATTTTTAATTGGAAAATCTTTGGAACAAAGACAAATGCCATTAATTCTATCATTTGTGGTTGTTGATGTAATATTATATGATATTTTTTAATGCGGATGTGGATTTTTTTATATTTTTAAACTTTATTAAGAAAAATGATAAAAACAACCAAATATATGTAATTCTATCGATGATCCCTGTATATATGATCAACCATGCATGCCTTTTTTAGTCCCTCTATTCCAATTTTTTGTTGGTGTGGCAACAATTTTACTAATGCGGCGACCTCCCATGCATCATCCTCCTCTTCTTCATCTCCCCTTATTCATGTCTCTCAAATGCCTTTAGTGATATCTCTTGCCACTCAATCACGATCCTTCTTATGATTCTGGCCACTAGTTATGTCTCTTATCCCCGATTGTTGGTATTGTGCCTCATTCACACTCTAATTAGCCTCACTTGCTTTACCACTACTCCAATCTCTCACGTCTTAGGATCCATACTTACCAACCTCATCGCTCTAGTCGACACCCACAATCTAAGACCTAGACTTACCAACCTCATTGCTCTATTTGACACCCACAATGCCACTCGTCTTGTATTCTACAATAGCTTCAGTGAGGAATGTGTTGTTTGCCTCCGCGGCCATACCCACGACGATCATGTCTAATGGCTCTCTTGCTGCCACATGTTGCATATCTATTGAATGCTTAGATGGTTGGCTTGACTAGATGAACCCAATACAGCGGTAGTCACATTTTGTCAGCGTTTTATTTTACCACTGCAGGCATTTATAAACACCACTAAACTAAGTGACAGCATCGCTGAAGGCCGAATTTTTTTTAAGCCGGCAATGTCATGGTGATTCCTCCCTAAACACAGGCCAAAGTACTGACGTTTTGGACAATGAACGCCGGTGTTGTTAACGGCATTTTTAGCACAAAATGCAGCCATTGATTACAACATTTTAGCATAAAAGGCCTTCCTATCACTGGCGTTTCAATATGGAAACATGGGCAAATAGTTGGGCGGTTTAAAACACCGAAAGAAGAAGTAGCAGTAGTAAAGACCCATCAATAACTTTTTTGTCAACAAATGTCATGATTGCCTTTCCTTAAAATCCTCCTTTTTTTCCTTTCCTAAAACACTTCCTAAAATGCTTCCCCTCTCAAAATCCTCCTCTGATCCCTTCTTCTCCCACTTTTCCATGGCAAGTGGGGGTGGAAACCCTCGTCATGGTACCCAAGCTTCGACTGGTTCACGTTCTTGGGCCAAAGTTGTTGGCAACTTTGATCACTTCTCCACACTGAGCCTTTCCACGGTGAATACCGACCATGGACTACCTGAAATCATCTGTTAAGAGAGTAATTGCTGTTGATGGGGATTACCAAATCCAATCAATGGATCATATGAAGACGGAGTTATTTGGGAAATTCTTGGGGAAATCCTTACCCTTATATCAAGTTAAGCTGGCTCTCTCTAACTTTTCGAGTGGATATGGTTCTTTCTAAGTTGCTAACTTGCCAAATGGTTTCCTATTTATAAATGTAGTTCTTCTCATATAGTGGATTAGCTGCTATGTGATGGACCTTAGACGGTGGCGGGCATGGTGCTTCACCACTCCTTGGAGACCAAACTTTTTAAGCGTGTTTGAATGTTTGGATACTAGCACCTATATGGGTCCGGGGTCCCACCATCTTCCTATGGAATACTCGGCATGGTGAAATGCTGGAACACATTGCTTCTCAGTTTGGGAGGCTTATTAAGATTGATGATCATACTTTGAATATGACTCCCCGCAAAGTTCGCTCTTCTCGCGATTGAAATTAACCTCTCCCAACCCCTTCCGCAAGGATTCGGATTGGTGGAAAGGATGATAGAGTCCCGTTCTAATTCTCTAAGAACGTCTTCCAACATTTTTGCTATCGATTTGTACGGATTGGGCACTCAAAGGATGATCGATGTTCTCTCCTAGAAAAGATCGTGCACATGATTCAAAGATTTTTGATCATCTTATGGCGCAAGATCCACTCCCAATGGAGAAAGTTTCAGAGCAAGTGTCGGATCATGTTGCTTAGGGAAACGATAGAATGGAGGTGGTGTAAGAATCAGACATGGAGTTCGAGTCCTAGATGGTTGTCCAGTACCACCGGAGCCGTGGCCGTAGCCGAGGTCTGGGCGCTACTTCTCATCGTAATCAGATGACACATTAAGTTGACACATAGCACAGAGAAAGGCAAAGATCAACACACGGTTCCATGTTGTGGCTCACATACAATTCATGGCGGTGGAGGAGGGCGACGTGACTGGTCACATGGGGATTTGGGTAACGAAGGCTCATCCAACAGTCGAGCTTCAATGATCTGATCACTCTCCAAGTCAAAGAAACCATTTAGTCGTTGATGATGGCTTGGCTCACAAGAAATTAAATCTGATCATTGGTTCTCTTGATGTTATGAATCCCCAAAAATCCTTGACACAAGTAGTAGGTATTGATGGGACTAAAGCGGTCGCTCTCCCTGTTCCTCCACCTTTAGGCTATAGCCTCCTTTCTCTATCCCCTCCCATTCTCTCTTCTTTGGATCCTCTGGGAAAAAAGGGACATCTGGGATGATGATGGACACTTCTTCTTCTGGTCCAAATTCTAATGGCCATGATTTCCTAGTTCATCGAGTGACCATGGCTCTCTAGCTGACACAAGAGACTGCTGGTCCCCAGGACTTGGAGATGGATCATGATGTTTCTTCTGCATCGGAGATGTCAAATGGGGATGATGAAGAGATAACTCTCGCACAGTTCCAAAATAAAGCAAAAGAAGAAGCTATCGCTCTTCACCAAAGTGCAAAACAATTCTCCTCTTCCAAGAAGGCGAGAAAAAACTCCTTTGCGTCTTAGCTCTTTTTTTTTTGTTCTTTTCCAGGGGGGGTGTCTAAGTTGCATTCCCTCAATTGTGTGAAGGATTTGATGTCCACTTATAAACATAGGATCTGCTATCTTGTTGAAATCCGAACTGATGAGGGTAGAGTGAGATGCTTCTGTAAACATTTTGATAAAACTTGGGAGTGGGCTGCATTACCTTCTAGAGGAAGGTCTGGAGGTATCATTGTCCTTTGGCATTGTTACCTTTGTACTATCACTCCTATCTCTTTTAATTGTTATACTCTGCATCTTGTTGTTTCTGCTCAAAGACCTGCTGAATGGATCTTAATAGTTGTTTATAATTCTGTGAACACCGCTATTCAAAATATGGTTTGGAAAAGTCTCCATTGTATTTCTCAATTTGACATGCCCTGGCTCATCACAGGTGATTTTAACACTATTCTTAACCCTGATGAGCATATGGATGGTCCTTTCTCTTACTACTCTAGTAAGGCTAGTGCCTTTCATGATTTTATTTCTCTTAATTCTCTTCTAGATATGGGGTTTGTTGGTCCTAATTACACTTGGTGTAATGGGCAACAAGGCATTGGTAGGAGATGGGCTCGATTAGATTGTTTCTAGGTAATCATTTTTGGGTGAGTCAGTTTGATTCTGACCATGCTCACCACTTACCTAGAATGCATTATGATAATGCTCCTATTTTATTGGTTATGAGCTTTCATAATTCTCTCATCTCTAAGATTTTTTCCTTTTGAGAATTTTTGGTTTGATTTTTGTGACCGCCATAAAACTATTTTTAAAAAGCTTGAAATTTCAATAGTCTACTTTTACCCCTCCACCATTTTTTTCTCATCTCGCTTCTCGCACAAAAAAATTTTCTTATTAATTGAGAGCAAAAAAGGTATGTCCTCCTGGAGGCGACATTCTATAGACTGAGAAGGACATCAACCTTCTTGAAACTTCAGATTGTTATGCTAACCCTCTGATCGGGGAGGATCTAGCCCTTAGAGCCCTTTATAATAGACATGCTGCACTTCTTAGGCAGAAGTCTATAAAATGGGCCCAACGTGCTAGAATCCTTTTGGTTAAATCAAGGGATTATAATAGCAAAATTTTTCACACCTATGCTAAAATTATACACCATCACAATAGAATTACTGCTATTACCCATAGTCTAGGAAATGTCCATACTGATTATAATAATTTTGCTGATTGTTTTACCGGCTTCTACAACAATATTTGCTCTTCTTCTAGTATTACCATTGTCTATGATCTTCTAAGATGTCTTCCCTAATGACTTGTCGAGATTAGAGGATTGTGATAGAAGATCTTTGGTCGATCGGGTTACTAGGAGAGAGTTTTTACCCGGTTCTCAAATCTATGCCTAAGCTAAAAAGTCCCCGGTCCCGATGGCTTAAGCTCGATTTTTTTACCTCTTTTAATGGGATATTGTCAAGGATTCCTTATGTGAGGCTGTTTTACACTTTTTCAATCATCGCTAATCTCCCTTCTTCCCCGGGTAGAACCTACATAGCTCTCATTCCTAAAAAGGAAAACCCCACCAAAGTTCCTGATTTAAGACCCATTTCCCTTTGCAATGTGAGCTATAAAATCATCTCTAAAATCCTCTCAAATTGTCTGAAAGAAGTCATGCCGATTCTTGTTGGTCCTAAGCAATGCGGTTTCACGGAGGGAAAAACCACCTTTGATAACATTCTTGCAGTCCAAGACATAGCCCATTCTATTGATTTTGATGCCAAGATCCTCCCTAGGATGCTTTTAAAGGTTGACATTGAAAAGCTTATAAAATGATCGATTGAATTCGCTTCTTGCCACTCTAACTCTTATGAATTTTTCCAAACATTTGGATATCTTGGATCCAATCTTGTATCTCTTCTCCTACTTTCTCCTTCCTTATTAATGGTCATTCTACCCTTTGGATTCGGGGCCACAGAGGCCTTAGATAGGGGGACCCGATTTCTTTGTACCTGTTCCTTTTGGTTTATCAAAACCTTACAGCTATGCTTAATTATGGTTTGCGTAATAATATGATTCCTGGCTTTGATAGTAGACTTACAAAAAAATTTAATCATCTTATGTTTGCCGATGATCTCATTATTATTACTAGATTTTCTTGTTTTGGTAATCAAACTGTTGAGCTTTTTTGGTTCTTTAGAAAATTGTGTAAAACAACTCGGGATATGAGGGATAATTACTCCTTGATTGTCTATAATCCTGTCAACACTAATATTTGGAATGATATCTGGATCGTTGACACTCCCCTTGGTATGAAACCTACTTTTATTAACATGAACCTTCCTAGGGAGTCTTTTATCTCTTACGGACTTTTGTGGATAATTGTAGTCCCGAATATGGTGGTCCTTAAGGAATTTCTTGGTAGCCACTTAGAGTGGGATCTAGATTTCTAGGATTAGAATTGATACCGAAATCTAGTAACCTCTAGGGTTTGGAGGCCTGTTAGTTCCCAGGGTAAGCTATCTTGTTCAATCTATGATTTCTTTCAGCAGCAATATGTTGACACCTCCCTTAGTTGGAGGGGCTGGAATATCATTTGGAGTCTTAATGCCCTCCCCAGATTGAAAATTTTCATGTGGAGGTTGATGTATGCATGGTAGAACTCCAACATTTGGTTTCTTTTATAGATTAAACATTGGGACTAATCGGGTTTGTTCTTTTTGTAATTTGAATTGTGAAACAGATGTTCATTTCTTCTGGAACTATGTGAAAGTTCAAGTTGTTTGGTAGGAGTTGGCTGCTCTTACTGGCTTTTCTCTGGATTGGCTTGCCACCACTACGTCAGGGGACTGGATCACTATTGATTGGAACATTAAGATGGGAAGTAAATCATTCAAAGTGCTTAATGCTACATGTGCTAGGCTTATTTGGAAAGCTAGATGCAACCTGGTTTTCAATTCAGTGTCTCCCAACCTTCATTCTATTGCTTTTCAAACCTAAAGAATCATTGAAGATACTAGATTAAATTGGCGATCTTGCTTAACGGAGATCTCTTTTAACTTAACTTCTCTTAATCTATATATTGATGCCTCCTGGGTCAGTGAAGATACTCTAAGTGGGCTTGGTTTTGTTCTCATTTCTTATAATAAAATTATCTTGTTGGTAGGTGTTGCTAATTGTTGTTGTTCATCCAGTCTTGCTACGGAGTTAGAAGCCATCCAGATAGCGGTCCTAATTTGTACAAAGAAGGGATGGATTCCTGATTCTATTTTAAGTGATAGCTTATCTGCTATTGAGACCTTGGGCAATCGGGAATTCAGCATCAATTGGAGGCATCAAACCTCTATTGAGGAGATCCACTTTGTTCTTAGAGGATGGGTTAGCTTTCACTTACAATTCATTCCCAGTGAGCAGAACTTTCTTGCCAATTTGCTTGTTGTTAAGGGGAGAAGGAGTCAAGGGTTATCCCTTTTTCATTTGGGGCTTAATCTTCCTAACTGGCTAAAAGGAGCAGCTTTAAATGTCGGTTTAGTGTTTTAACCTGTCTTGTTCCTAGCCTTTTGTTTCTTTTTCCTTTTTCTTTTAGTTGTGTGCCTACAACTCCTCTTTGGCCAGTTGGGTGGTTTGAAAGATCAAAAACATGTTGGCATTTTTTACAAAAACACCAAAAATATGGCATTCATTTTTTTCCCTAAACGCCACAATCTAGCGAGACAAACTGTTAAATTTGTTTGCTGGCATTTTTTTGGAAAAATTTCAAATAATTTTCTGTAATAATATCCAATTTTTATTTTTATTTTTTTTACCTAAATAAAACCAAAACATCATTTTCATGAACTTGAATTCAGAATATAAAAGTAAAAGATTAACCATTTCTAAAAGTGTACATTAAACCAAACATTCAAATATATTAGACATGTCAATCAAATAAATATCTAGTACATAAACCAATTTAGAGATCTTCAAATCATTGACAAACTCAAGTTTGTACCAATCATGAGACATAAATTATAAAAAAACCGCATACATAATCACTATTCAATGTCGATACATCACCAAAACATAAAAATAAAACCAAGAAACATGTCTCAAATCTTCAAAAATGTAGAAGTGCCATCATTGACATCCAAGAGACTAATTCTACAATTACTATTTAAAATATTAGATAATAGCTATGTTAGCCTCAGGTATCTCAGGAGATATATACAATAATATTTTTAAATTTCAATTACCTAAAATCATGAACTAGAACTGGCCTATGTTAGCCTCAGGTATCTCAGGTCCAATAGATTGATTCTTCAATTAAAATTAAATGTTTAGAATGCACAATTGAAGATGATAATAATTTACAATTTTGAAATACTTGAGATTGTGAACTTGGCCCACCTATGTTAGTGATGGGGATACTAGCTCCAGAGAACTAATTTTGCAAGAAAGTCAAAAGAGGTTTGTAGTGAGCATGTTCTTGCTCACTCTCTTCTTCCATTGGTTTTACTCTCTGGTCTATTTGATGGATTAAATCTCTACATTCAACTGAATAGCCGATTGATGTTGTGGTACCACAACTACTAGAATATCCATAATAGCTTGTAGGAGTTGGACCCAATCCAAGTTCTCTTGCTCGGCCATGTCCCTCCTTTCCAATTACTTGAGCTAATATCTGAGCTTCAATCATTTCCCCATCCCCATCTACTACTTCATATTCAACTCATTTTCCGTTTGCTTTTTCCTATATTTAAGTAAAAAGTTTGTAAAAAGTCTAAGATTTAGAAGGAAGCAATTAAAATGAAGAGTACTAGAGGATTAATTATTACCATAATTTCTTGAGTCTGCATTCACATAAGATCCATCCTTTTTTTGTATGAGTTGCTTTGAAAAACTCAAGACGACCAATTTTCCTTCCACTATTAAGATCCTAACTCACCAAAACAACAGAAGCAAAGTTTAACCACATAGCAAACCCTAATAAAAAAAATCAGAAAGCAAAGAAATTGGATCTTGCAAGGCATAACAATTTCTTACCATTTCTTTTTTTCTTTTCTTGCAAAACTTTTCAAACCCGATGATGTGTGTGTGTATTTTTTTGCAACTTTCTAGATGCAACCCCAACTTATTCTGATTACTACATAATGACATGTACATGAAGTGACACACAAGTAAGGTTTAACAATTTTAATATCACAAGGGAAAATTATTCTAACCTCTCCTTTCTTTGAAAACCAAAAGTCGATTAACTCTTCCATTGCCATATAATCGTCCCTTCTGGATACTTCTCCTTGTTCACTTGCAGTCCATCTTTCCTTTTGAAATGTCTTTTCTTCAAATCATGTTTGTAATCTCTCCATTTCTTTCCCAAATACTTAAGCACATAGTATTTTGGAATTTCGAGAACAAAGCACAACTATATGTGAAAATCATAAATAGTTTGAGTTTAATATTATAAACCTAATGAAATTTATTCGAGTGTAATCATAACTCAAATTTAAGTATGTAATCATACCTCCACGAAGTTTAATAATTTTTCCTTCAATGTTTTCTGCACTTTATGCCAACTATTATATTGGAGGCTAATTCATTGACTAGATCGAGCGAGCATACCTAAAAATGGAAAAAGCAGGTTGTGTCCGCGTACTAATTGGGTCGGCCTAGATGGTTCGCACTAAAGAGAACATTTTCTTCAGGGGGTAGTGCCCACAACTCCTTTAAAGTTGTTCGCCTTCTTTTGTGTGTCATCCCGTACTTGCAAGTATAATAAATAATGTGCAAATTAGTCAACTAGAATATTTACACCAACTTATCAAAAGCTAAATTTGAAATTCAAAAGCCCTAAATTAAGCATGATTTACATTAAGCACTTCGAGTGATGACTTCCGCATTTTTCCAATGTGTTTCCATTGACTTCATTTGCATCTTCCTCATTGCCATTTGAATCAGCTGAAGATCAATGAATTGAGTTGTGAGGTTGAGCATCAGGTTTTGGAGTAGAATTTTTAAGAACATCTGCAGTAGTATCCTTGCTAGTAGTGTCAGGTCAGATCAATTTTATAGCCTTCAATTTTAGTTTCAGCATCCTTATATTATCTTTCATAGAAAAAAATACATAATATATGTGACTAGGTCAAGCATGTAGAAAATCATATCAAAAATTTCGAGTTTATATTCTTCTACAGCCACACATCTCTAAACATGTGATCCGGGTGCATAATGTATTGATTAAAATATAAGACAACTCTAACACTACAAGAAAAACAAAATTTTGGTACCGAAATGAGCCAAAAACCGTGATAAACTCGACTTTAGTACGGAATAGTAACCTTGCCTATAGCATGCATGACAAATATAATTTGTCATAGAATAGTAAAACCGTGACAAATTTGTCACTATTTTAGGCATGGTTTTTGACATGGTTATTTTGTCACGGTTTTATTTGTCACGATTTTTGGCATGGTTAATATTGTCAAGGTTTTAGGTATGGTTTTTTGGCTTGGTTATTTTGTCACCGTTAATGTTGCCACAGTTTTTGGTACAACCTGATTTTTGTCACGAGTTTTTGGCACGATTGATTTTTGTCACAAAGATAATTTTTTTGGCACAATTTTTGTCACGCGTTTTTAAATTTAACATGATTATTGACACATTTTTGTCACGTTTACGTACGATTTTGAATTTAGTGATGATATTGACATGATTTTTTGTCACATAATTTGACAAAATTCTATTTGAAAAAATAAAATACATTACAAATAGATTAATTTAACATTAGAACCTGTATTTGATTTCATCAAAATATAGATTACAATATTTGTAAAATATGCAAAGTGTTATTACAAGCATAGCATAATTACAACAATAAGGTCCAATCTAACATAACCCTATACATCATCATATACCCTATACGTCATCCTACAAAGGAGAAAATACGAACTTTTTTTGGCATTGGAGAGTGCTTATTGGCATGTGTTTGTGACTCACACCGTCAGTGTTTAAGGAAAATTTCACATGCGAACAACATTAGTCATGTTAGAAAGGTGAATACCTTTCTTGAAAGGAGAAAAAAACTTTATCACATGGTGCTGACTTTAGACATACTAAGAGCTCTTTGTTGATTACTTATACTTTCAATGTATTTCAATGTACTATAAAAAGTAAATGGACAAAATACAATTAACTTCCATAAATACACTAGGCATTTACAAATTGCTACATGGCATTCAATTATTCCATAAATAATAAGTCTAAATAATTCAAGTGGTATTTATGACTCTAAGCAACACAATCATTATACCGATGCATGATAAAATGTATTGCATTTAGATTTTGACCTTTTCTTATATCTCTTTCAACTTTCAAGTGGAATTTATGTATTAGGTGTAAAGATTGGTGTAGAATTTAGCTAACCTTGGCTATTATTATCTGTAAAATTTTGAAAATAGATAGAGACAGTTCTAGAATTATTACATGCATGGACTTCAAATGGGTGGGGGCCTAAAAAAAATATTGTTATACAAGCATATAAAAGCATTATTATATACAAGAAAATAATTATTATATATCCTCATTCTGAAGGCTCAAAGCAGGATGTATGCTGACCTCACAAGCGCCATCAATATCCTCATTCGCTTTGTCCCTCCACTCACTTGAGCTTTTACACCTCTCGTGTCTCCACTACAACCGACTAACCCTGAGGACTGAGATGTAGATGATCTGCACTTTTATTTTTTTTAATCTTCACTGTACTTTTTGTTCATATTCTCATTGTATTTTGTATCAGTTTGCAAGGATTCACCCTATTAAACTTGTATATTTTGTTTTTCTTTAGTGACTTTCATTTTTCTTTTCTTTTCTTTTTATTTTTGTTTGTTGAGCTATAATGGATCTCTCTTGTCTTGCAAGACTTGAGCGATAAAAGGTTAACCCCTTCAATTTAGGTGTTACATACCTGTGCTCAACTTCTTGGTGCTGAGTATGCAGCCTACTATGTTAGAATAATAAGAGTGAACCATGCCTGGTTTGGTGGTTTAATGGCTTCATAACACCTTCAATTAACCGAGGAAGTACCAATTTTCCTTCTCCTGCTTTGCAATTAATATGGTTATTGTTTCATGTTTTTTTTTGTATATTGAGGTTAATGTATGACTTCAAGTGTGGGGGAAGGGTGTAGGATTTAAAATTTTTATGCATGCCAAGTGTGACGCTGATGAAGGCATACTTGAATGTCTAGTGGTAGTCTCGTAGTCAAGGAGTGGACAAGTGTTGAGTATTTATTTTGGGCTCTAATAGTATGCTCTATTCTTAGTCTATGCATTTTTGTTTGAGCATCTCTTTATTGTAGCACTCTACATACTTAGAGTGTTTGGTGGAATATAAACCTTTGAGGACAAAAAGATCAAAGATAAAAAGGAAGATGTAAAAAGCCACCACCCTTGAAGTGTGAAGCTACTCCCCAAAAAGTCGGATACCGAGGTATGCAATATGCCCTAGTAAGAGCAAGTGCCATCTCTTAGGGCTACATGAAAGCTATTGTCCAAGTAAGATAGTAGAATGGGCTACCACTCTTGAAGTGTGAAAGCCACTCTTGGCACCCAATAAAAATTGGCTACCTTAGGAGCTATATGCAGCTACCACTCAAAAGAAAGAAAAAGCAGACGCCAATAGTCTAATAAGTATCTATTGTACAAGTGTATTTCAGTTGAAGAGGGTGAAGTAAAAAGAGTTGTACACAAATGCATGACAAGACTCTGAATGGAGCTTTACTATTTTCTTTATTAGAACTGGTTTTTTTTTTTGTATTTGGCATTATGGATTCTTCTTTATACTCTTGAGACTTACCAATTTTGAGACATGAGGTTAAGCACTTATCTACCTTGATTTTTAGTTGGTTTTTTTTCCTTAAGGACAAGCAAAGACTCATGTTATGATAGAATTTGATAAGTGCTTGAGGATGCTTGCATTTTTTTGCTATGATCATTTACACTTGCCATGATTATTTGTTGAAATGTGAGCAAACTAGTGCTTAATTTATTATTTTATTGTACCAAGGGCATGAAAGGAGCATATAGAGCACAAGGGAATAATTTGAGGTGTTTATGGAGCAATTCAAGGCATTCTAGACAGCCATACGGACTACTTAATTATGCCCATAAGGATGAGGAGAAGACCCCTCGGTAGCACAACATGGAAATTGAGCAAACAAAAGAGCTTATGGCCAGACTTATGGCAGGGCTTGTGGTTATAAGCCCCAAATAAATGAGCTTGCTGGTGAGCTTACATGAGTATGCATGAGTATAAGTGTAAGACAAAAGTGCTTACAAGTAAGACTTACGATCATGCACGCTTTAGTTGCAAGCACCAAACAAAAGCACTTACGATCTAGGCAAACACCGCAAAGCCAACTCGTAAGAACTAGAGAGAAGACCTTATGGGCTACTTTATACTCTTAAGTAACTACTCATTTGCCCATTGAGAGTAAAAAATCTTAAGCTCCAAGTCCATACGGTCTGTGGGTACACCCATAAGTAGCCCTATAAGGTAAAAGGTATAAATATGGGTTTTAACGGTTTTTTTAGCGGACTTTTGGCAAGGTAAGAACGAAATCAAGGAGATTGTTGCCAATCTAGGGAGAAAGGGACTTGAGGGGGGTCTCAATGTTTTTATTGTTTTTGTTCTATTTTTAGATTAGATTGTTGTTCCCAAATTATGGAGAACTAGTTTTATTAGGTGTTTGGCTATTGATGAACCTTAAGATTTATGCTTTATGAGACTTGGATTCAATCTTTCTTAATCTTTCATATTGTAATACTTCGATTGAGATTAAACTTTGCATACTCTATTACCATGATTTCTATTGTTGAGAGAGCCAAGAAATTCATGTATAATTCATGTAAGCAAAGTCAAGTGATCCACTATGTGTAAGGCCACCATAGTTAAAGAAATTAGCAAGTCAACCTAGAGATAGAACACTGCAGGATCGGTGTGTGATGACCCTTATTCTCCCAAGTGAAATCGATCTTGTTACGGTTCTTTAATCATTAATGCAATCGTAGGAAGACCTATTAGGAAGAGATTCCAATTAGTGTTCGTATGGGATTTGAATTGATTATTTTGAGAAAGGAATCAACTAATTGAAACATCCATGTTTGATTTCCAGATTGGAGTTTACAGTGTTAATGCAGTCATAGGGATATCTGTATCAATTATCTTGAGAAAGGGATTAATACACTTTAGGAACTATCTTGGTTATCTAATACGTATTATCTGTTTTAATTACATCATTGTCTAGTATTTACTTTTAGTCCTAGGTGTAGTCTATGCCCGGGCGCCTCTTCTTTAATGCTTTATTTACTGTGACAGCCTAGTGTCATTATTTGTGATATTCTATTTAAATTTTTTTAGCTTTCTTTTATCATCACTTTAATCAGGTTGGATAATAGGGTGTATAGTTAGCATTAGTGATTCCTACATTCTCATGGATCAATAGTCTTGCTTTTATGCACACTATATTACTTGATCAGCACATACACTTACGTTTAATGGTGGCATTAGTCCTCACCAATAAGCTATATTTAAAAAGATGTATTTAATAATATTGGCAATGATGAAATTATTGGCAATGATGAAATTATTCATTAACTTTATGATATAAAAACTCATCAGAAATAGTCAAAACAAATTATTTTACTATTTTAATATTATACAATCAAAATTTTATATGCATATACTTATAATTTAAACAAATATATGAACTCTACCATCAAAAAGTTTTGTATCCTCAACATTGATCATGTATAGGGCTATAAACGAGCCTAGCCGAGCAGAGCTTTGCCTTGTTCAAACTTGTCTCGTTACTATTTTAATCGAGCTCGAGCTCGAGCTCGAGCCAAGCTTTCTTCGAGCTTCATTTGTCAAGCTCAAGCATGGCTCGTTACTATTTTAAATGAGCTGATTATAAGCTTCATGCTCGAGCTCAACTTGTTAAGAAAATTTGAAGCTTAGATTTGACTTGTTAGCTTGATTAAGGCTCAATTATTTTTTTTATTTTTTATTTTTTTAGTAAAGTATCATTTAAAACATATTTAATGAATCATTATCAAGTGCATCTCAACTCGATAGGAATTTGAGGATCATTTTAATAAAAGATTCATTTAAGCTTGTTTATGGAATCATTAAGGCTTGAGTTCAAGCTTGTTAAAATCTTCTTTAAATAAGTTCACAGATAATTACAATAATAACAAAATAAACGTTGTGATGTAACAATCTATAATTTCTTTTTTGTAATATTATTAACTATCCGTTAAACAAGCTTGTTCATGACACTATAAATGATTATATTAATGATTATTGCAAATAAAATTGCAAATGATACTATAAATGAGTCTCTTAATGATTCCTATAAATGATCTTTTAATTATACACTAAACGAGATGTTCATGAGATTTAATGAGCTAAGATTGGTAGTATTCAGGCTTGGCTCGTTTATCTTACAGACTCAACAATAGGCTTGTGAATCGCTCATTTAGCTTAATGAACTAGCTGACCCTAGCTTTTAACTGTTAGTGTAAGCCCTAGCCCCAATACATTGTTTGAACTCTTATTATTTGGATAATTATTATGAGGCATCATTTTATCTATTGTTATTTCTATGCATAGTTAATAAGATAAAATATCCTGGAATATTGGTTCTGCTCAAGTTATAAAATGAATGATTTGGATAGTAAAACCTTGAAGCATAAACTAGAACAATATTCAAAATGTCCCTAGTCAATTATTTTCATGGGAATGAAAATAAATTAAGACTAGTATGTCTTTCGTGAGATGACCTTATTTTATTGGTCATAGGATATTCAGTTCACTAAGAGATCAAGAAATTAATTAGCATTAAAATAAGGGTGAATCCCTCAATGCCTTATGCTAATTAAGATATTCAGTGGCAAAGGATTGTATGAGGTCGCGATAGGTTCCGTTAATTTTCAAAATTGACCTTCATTTAATATTGGGTAAACGTATTATCTTGCTAGAGAATAATTATGATTTATGAGCGTTAAAATTTTTTAAGCTCATTGTCAATGTTAAATGGATCTACAGGATTGCACACTAAGAATGCCGGGATCAAAGTTCAGTATTTGTTACTTATTGGACACCTATTTAGGTTTTGGTGAAAAACCTAAATTAAGTGGAGCGAATAGCTTATTCGGGTTGGGTCTTATTAAGTGTTGATCCAATCTAATCGATTTGGTTATTTAAAATGGTTTAATTAATCAAGTAAAAAGAGATTCCGAATTTGATTAGGAGTGAAGGGTTTATTCGTAAATTAGTGTTTTAGGTTTCCAATATAAATAGATGGTCTAAACCTAATATGATTAGAGAGAAAAAAAAGATAGAGTGATTGAGAGATTGTCTCTTAAGAAACCCTAACCGCCATCCACTCTTTTCCCTTGCCCGCCGTCATTAGATCCCGCCGTTGGAAACCGCCGCCGCTGCGCCTACATCCCCTTTTCTCTTGAATCTCGGGTGCTTGCTATTCGAACTAAGAAACAAGTGTTGTTTCTTGAGGTACTAGCATACCTGATTGATTCCAAGATGCGTTCGTGTGTACGTGATAGTAGAGGGGGGTCGCGATTCGCAATCCCTTTCAATTTCGGGGAAACAAGGGTGTGATTAGAATTGTCATCAACAGAAAGGTATAACTTTTAACTATCTATTTATTTAGAATTTAATCCTATATCTGGCATGCGCTAAGGTTTTATCATGTTTACTTGCTGTTAAAATTTTTGTTATACGCTGTGTTTGGTATGTATTTTTCGTACGGTAATTCCCTTATTAGAGTGATAAGATCCCAACATTAACGAGCTGAGCCTTTGAATAGTAGTTTACAACCCTATATGTATGACTCAAGTTGTCAACAATGACATAGTTTAGACCTTAATATACAAGTATATATATTAATGTAATATATATATATATATATATATAAACAAGCTCACAACTGAGCTTATAAACAAGCTTGTTCATGAGCTTTGTTCACGAGCTTGTTAGCGAGTTGTGTTCGTGAACTGTGTTCGCGAGCCAAAACGAGATGAGTTTTTGGCTATTCAAATTTCGCTCGTTTATTAATCGAGTTTGAAAATAAATTTTAAATTTGACTTGTTTACAATATGAGCTGAACACAAACGAGTTTTTATTAAATCGAACACTAAGCCACTCACGACAGCTCGACTCAAATACATTCCTAACTATGTACTGAAACACAGAGTATTATGTAAATGGTAGACTCGACCAAAAATGACATGGTCTATAACCTTTCAAACTTATGTGCTAATCTTCCCATTTACCCTTCTTTCATCGCCTAACCTCATCAATTATCAACCATGTGCTTCCGGACAAGGTACACAGTGATCCCTTACATGTGGCCTTGTTACTTGTTTTCTCTCTCACATTACATGTTACCTTGGCCCTTGATTACTTGTTCTCTCTCATCAAGGTCACATGAGGACATGCTTCGACGTGATCTCTCGCTCTCTCTCTCTCACTCTCTTTCTCTCTCATATGAGGACAATGGACACACATCATTGGGCATGCTATGATGTGATCTCTCTCTGCGTGAGAACACTGGACACGCATCATTGGGCACACTATGATGTGATCTCTCTCTCACAGACACACACACACACACACACACACACACACACACACACACACACACACACACACACACACACAAATCCAGTGTTAAAATGCCTCCGAACACACACACACACAAATCCAGCAAATCCAGTGTTAAAATGCCTTCGAACACACACACACACACAAATCCAGTGTTTAAATGCCTCCGATTATTTGGTCAAAGTTGCATTTAGATCAGTTTAAAATATCTACTATAATTTGGTATGAGTTGCATCTAGATCAGATTGGGACAGATCTTTGCTGGGGTGATCGGAATTGTTGAATTTTTTAGGTGGATAAAATCATTTATCCCAATCAATATTATATATATAAAAAAATTAATCACCCACTGAGAGCAAGGGAGGGAATTATCATCCTAATATAAGGTGATTGAGTAATGTTATATAGAACGAAAAGATCACATGAAACCAGCCACACGAATGATGTGGTACGGTGGCGTCTTATTATTTTTAATTATTAAAAACAAGAAGATCAAACACGTGATCTCTCTTCTCTCTCTCTCGTTTGGTTCTCTCTCTCTCTCTCGTTTGAGTGTGTGCTCCTGGCCGCCGTCCGTCTCCCCAGCTCCCGTGCACCACCGGATCAGCCGCCGCTCTCTATCTCTTGTGTACCACTGACATGTGACCTAGTTTCTCTTCAAAGCAAAACAAGAGAGAGGCGGTGGCCGGGAGTGGGAGAGGGGCCCGAGGCCGAGCGGAGGCCCGAGGCGGTGGAGGGATGCGGCGACCGGGACGGGGGCCGGGAGCGGGAGACAGATGTCGGCCAAGAGCGAGGGAGACGGACGGCGGTCGGGACCACACACTCAAACGAGAGAGAGAGAGAGAGAGAGAGAGAGAGAGAGAGAGAGCAAAGGAGAGAGAAGAGATCATGAGGAGGAGGCGAAGGTCGGGAGTGGCGGCGGTCACGGGGAAGGAAGGCGGCGGTCACGGGGAGGAAGCGGCCAGAGACCCACGAGAGAGACACATAAACTAGGGCAGAGTTGTGCGTGTCTTCTCTCTCTCTCTCTCTCTCTCTCTCTTGTTTGAGTGTGTGCTCTCGGCCGCCGTCCATCTCCCCCGCTCCCGTGCACTACCGGACCGCCCGCCGTTCTCTATCTCTTATGTACCAATGACATGTGCCCTAGTTTCTCTGCAAAGCCAAACAAGAGAAAGGCGGCGGCCGGGAGCGGGGAAGGAACGCAAAGGCTGGGAACGGCGACCGAGAGCGGTGGAGGGATCGCGGCTGGGGGCCAGAGCTGGGAGGCGGGAGATAGATGGAGGCCGAGGCGGGGAGGCGGATGGCGGCCGGGGAGCACACACTCAAGCGAGAGAGAGAGCCAAGCGAGAGAGAGAGAGAGATCACGAGGGAGGCGAAGGCCGAGGCGGCGGGCGGTCGCGGTGGAGGGAAGAGGTGGCCGGTCGCGGGGGAGGGAAGCGGCGGCCGAGACCCACACAAGAGAGACACACATAAACTAGGGTAGAGTTGTGCGTGTGATCTTCTCTTTTTAATTTTTTTTAATTAAAAAAAAATACACGTCACCAACCACATCATTCGTGTGGCTGGTTTCGTGTGATCTTTTCGTTCTATATAGCATAACTCGTGTTAAAATGCCTCCGAACACACACACAGACACACACACACACAAATCCAGCAAATCCAGTGTTAAAATACCTTCGAACACACACACACACACACAAATCCAGTGTTTAAATGCCTCCGATTATTTGGTCAAAGTTGCATTTAGATCTGTTTAAAATATCTCCTGTAATTTGGTATGAGTTGCATCTAGATTAGATTGGGACAGATCTTTGCTGGAGTGATCGGAATTGTTGAATTTTTTAGGTGGATAAAATCATTTATCCCAATCAATATTATATATATAAAAAAATTAATCACCCACTGAGAGTAAGGGTAGGAATTATCATCCTAATATAAGGTGGTTGTTGAATCAATTTTATTTATCGTTTATTTTAACAAAATTTAATATATTTTTCAAATTTCATAAAAAAATTCATAGAAATGGCTTGCAAGTCTCCACTTAATTTATTTTGTTTTTGTAATTCTATTATTTTTAAATACAATGAAACACTCTTCTCATCTATGCTTAGTTTTATTTAATTTTGAGAATTTTCATATAAATATTAATGCAATACATTTTCTTATTTTTTTTTAAAAAATATATATTTTTTTTCTTATTGTGACTTCTTTGTTTTATTATTTTCACACTATTATTAAAAGAATTAAATATGTCAAATTAAGAAAAATTTGATTAATATACATTTTAAAGTTGAGCCAACACCCTCGTCTTTGACACAAAATCCCCTAAATAAGGTGTTCTTATCCTGCTGATGAGACAGGTTCAAATCTAGACTCATATAAAGTGAAATGATAGATATATCGAGGGATTAATTCAATGCATGCACATGTCTTTGATTTGTGATTGTCTGCATTTTCACATAGTCTATTCATGAAATAAATGAATTAATATAATAAAGATTACTTTGTTACATGCAAGTTGCATAAGCCTCCTACAACACTTTATGAATATAAACAAATTAAAAATATAACTCATGAATTTTCTCTAAATTTTCAATTCCACTCAACAAACAAGCAAATTGACTACCAAGTGCATGAAGAGACTACAATTGTCCATTCACAAGTGACTTTTGCTCATCAACCATTTGATGAAATTTGAACACGATGATCCCTTCCATAGGAACAAAGTGCTTTAATATTTGGGGTAGATCAAAATTGGCAATTAATATAAGTTTTACTCATTAATAGGCAAGCGAAGGCAAATCCATTAGTTTTAATATATATATATATATATATATATTGAAAATATAGATAAACCACATGTATTAACAAGAAGGAAAGCTATAAAACAAGATATAACGTCATTCTACTAGCTGCGGAAAGTTTTAATATATTTTTTCTAATCTTGTTTTTTTATATTTATTTATTTTTTATGTGCCTTTTTTACCATGAAAGAGACAAACTCCAATCAAGTGGGCACGCTTGCCACTCTTAAGAAAAGAATTGATGTGAGCTGTCGTTACCTTAGCTTCATGCCTATCCTCAAACTAATGGATTTCTTAATTATCAAATCACAGCAAACAAGTCTTTTGTTAATCACGATGTCACCCTAAAATATCCTTTGCGGGAGTGGAAAAAAGCATTCCACACGTATGTATAGATTTCTATATCTACCAATGACAAAATTAAAAAAAAAAAATATTCAACTAAAATCAAGTTGGATTAATTAGTTTGTCAACTCAGTTATTGTTGTAATAACCGAATAGTCAATGAATTTAACTACTCTACTGCAAGTTGAGAACCAGACATTCCCCCAAAATATAATTGAATTATAAATAAAGTAGAAAATTATGGTGATTTATCTACATTAAAAAAATAAAAATAAATAAAAACACAAAATTTACCGGCTCTAGCCTGCAAGGGCATCAATGATATCAGCCAAAATTTTCCTAGACTAGTTACATCAAAATGATTCCTTTCTCCTTCATAGTGAATTTCATAAATTCACTATTCCTCCATAACTCCAAGTCTCTTGACACTTTGTTCAGAGGTGCTCAATGCACAAGGAACAGTTTAATTCAAACTTCGAGTTTGGACTGGACGAAATTATGGCCGGAGATGAAGTTCTCACATTTTCAAGATGTTTGGTGCAGCCCTCACACAAAGATGGGAAGAAAGAACAGAAAATAATCCACCTTACACCATGGGATCTGAAGATAATCTCCATAGGTTACATCCAAAAAGGTATTCTCTTCTCCAAACCATGCTCTTCTAAATCTATTAACTCTATCGTTGACTCCCTCAAATCTTCTCTCTTCAACACTCAATCATTTCTTCCCCTTGTTGCTGGTCGTCTCACTATTACTACACATGAAAGCACACCACCATCTTTCTCTGTATGCATCTTGTTAGGTCTGAACACTTGAGTTGGCATTATATGACAAGTCAAGAGATGACATGGTAATGGAAGATGACGTGGCTATGATGACTTGGCAAAAAGGAGAAGTGACTAGGATAATGATGTGACTAAAGCTTGGTGACATGGCATATAAAGATATGAGGTTTACAAGATCATGATGGAGAGTATAATTAGAGAAATACCTCTAAATGGATCATTTGGCAGAAATCTATTTTTGGAAAGAAGATCAAGATAAAGGGATCTCATCAAAAATGGGTAAATTTCATCTTGGGTATGATTTAATTTATTCTTGGTAAGATTCGGAATGATAAATCATACTTTCGTAAAACTCCTTTTATGAAAGATCTAATTTAAAGAAAGAGGTATTATTCTTTGAGAGATGATTATCATGGAGTAAAAAATAGTAAGAAGTCTAATTATGGATGAAGCTATTCAAGGAGACAAATCATATATGGAGGATTGACTGAAGATTACTTAAGATTTGATTGAAGATTTTAACATCCAAGCATGGATGATCAGAGATCATACATGAAGATATTGAAGAATAAACTTGGATGAGAGGAGATCAAGTTTAGTACCAATATTTCCATGATTCAAATGAAGATCACATGTGAAGACCAAACTTGGACCAAGTTTGGAAAGAAGATCGGGAGATCTTCGGTGACCATCTTCGATGAGATGGTTGCGTGTGCCTTGGTAGGAACAACCCTCAGGAGAGGGACCTGCTAAAGTGATGTGAGAAAGGAAGCGGTTGTAGGCAAGAGGAGCTCAGAACAAGTCAATTGCTACAAAGCGGACTGAAGGAGCAAGGAGAGTTGAAGGTGTCAAAAGTTCAGTGGTAACTGGCTAGAATTCAGTCATGTTCAGTAAACTGGGCAGAGTTGTAACTAGGTGTTGCAATATTTAACTTTGGAAGGTGTCCAAGTTAGGAAGCCACGGAGGATTCTAAAAGAGGAAGGATCTAATGGACGTAGGTGTGTCTATATAAGATATCCTGCTTGAAGATTTAGGATGAGTCACGAGTGAGAGACCCTTTAGTGAGGATTGTGGAGAGTGGGCATCGAGCAATCTTAAAAGGGTATTCTTTGTCTTGAGTGAGTAAGGGAGTGTTGTACTTTTTATTCTATCACCTTTTTTAGTGGATTGTTTCTTCAGGCTTGGTCCCTCAGATGTAGGCAAAGTTGTGCCGAACTGGGTAACCAACTTGTGTGTCTTCTTTCTCTTGCATGTGTGTGTTTTAAATTCTTGTGAGATTGAGTGTTTACCTTAAACACCTACCTTTTCGGAACTATCACATCTCTTGCAATGACGAAGGTGCTAAATTCATCCATGCCGTTGCCAATGAAGTCACAATCTCGAACATTGTCAACTCTATCTCTGTTCCTCCAATACTACATCTCTTCTTCCATCTCAATGGAGCTCTGAACTTTGAAGGCCAATCAGTCCCACTCCTATCCGCCCAAGTCACTGAACTAAAAGATGGCGGCATCTTCATTGGCTTCTCTTTTAACCATATCATTGCCGATGGATTCTCGTTTTGGCACTTCATGAACTCATGGTCTGGGATTTCAAGAACCGGTTCTCATTCAATCACATTTCCGTAATCTCTTGAGCATTGGTTCATTAACTCTTGCACACCTCCCATTCGTTTACCATTTCAGCAACCTCAAGATCTCATTAAGAGTTATAGTCCTCCACAACTTGATGAGTGTGCCTTACATTTCTCAGCTCAAGTAATTGCAAAGCTAAAGACAAAAAGCAAACAAAGAGACGCAAACCAATAAGATTTCATCCCTCTAAGCCTTGTTAGCTCATGTGTGCTAAAGTGTGACTAGAGCTCGTTGCCTCAAACCTGATTAGCCAATAGGTTATTTTTTGGCCATGGGAAATCGATCAAGATTGGATCCTCCTTTACCATTAGCATACATGGGTAATTCTATACAAATAGCAAACACGGTGAGAATCTTAGCAGGAGAGATGGTAGGAGAAAGCTTGGGATGGGCTGCAAAATTGCTTAATGAAGCAGTGGCATCTGTGACTCATGATAAAATTATAAAGTTTCTTGATTCATGGGCGAAGTGTCCCTCTTTTACTGACTTTAGTCAATTTACTACTTGTGATTTGTTCATAGGAAGCTCCCCAAGGTTTGATGTGTATGGAAATGACTTTAGCTGGGGAAAACCTATTGTTGTTCGTAGTGGAGGGGCAAACAAGTTTGATGGGAAGATTACTGTATATCCAGGATCAGAGAAGGGAAGTATTGCATTGGAGATTTGTCTCTTGCCCCATGTGTTGAAGCGTCTCATTGAGGATAGAGAGTTTATGGAGGTGGTGAGTGCACCTTAGTTTTGCATTGAAGAAAACAATATTTTGTATTATTATTATTATTATTATTAGAAAACTGGTTTCTCTTCATATTGTTGGTTTTTCTTTCTATTTCTCAATATAGATGTTTGGAGATTTTTAACATATATGCCATTTATTTCTCAATCATATATGGGGATCATATTTGTCACTCCCTGGACATGGCCAAGTTGAACCCAACACGAGGACAAATGGCCGTAGTCCCACAGGGTGTGAACCTAGTAAACCTACAAAACCTCAGAAGTTAACTCAGAGTGGAGAATGTAACAAGCTAATAGAAATACAAAATATGTGCACAACTCAAGGAATACATTAAAGGTTCAGATACAGAAATGACCAGAATATAGACATGTCCCAAAGTGCAAGATTTGACGTCTATACAACCAAATATAATAACACAAGATACAACTCCATAGGGAAAATATAACTATTGGTAACTTGCTATGCTAAACAAACTCTGGCCTACAGCTCTTGATCTGAAAAAGATTTAAAGCAATTTCATGGGCTTACTAACCCAGCAAATAATCAAAAATTTGTAAACAAAAATTCTAATCTAAGATATACAAAATAATCATGACCAATACAAGATCTAGTTGGTTAACATTTTAAAAGAAAGCATGCATGTAGCATAATCAAGTTAAATGTAATCATTAACCCACAAATATTTCAATCAAGAAATATCCAGACTAGAAATGCAAAAAGAAAGGTAGTAGATTCTCAGGTAATGGAGGTTATTTATTTACCCTTGGTGACCTGAGACTAAATATCAGAAGATGCTATTATTTCACCGATGGACCAGTGCAAAACTATTGTCTCATTTTCCAAAAACTATTGTCTACAAAGTCAATGCTTAACCTCCACTATCAGGATTAAGTACAGTTTATTTGGAGACTAGAATATTTAGAAATAAAAACAAAACTGATGTCCATAAATAAATGTCAAAAAGCTTTCCAAGTTTTCATACAAGCAAAAACACATAAATGGCATAATCGCCTGAGTAGACGAGCAACCATTTTCACAAATCAATAAATAAATAATCCTATAAAAGTAAAAATATTTTACTAGATAATCCAATTATATAAATGGTTAGGTGAAAATCACTGTAAAAAAAAAAATGTCAAATGGACATTGAAAAAATTGGCGCGGAAAAAAATTGTGACAAATTTGTCACAACATTGGATACGGAATTAACAAACAGTGTTAAATATATAAATTTTTTTAAAAATATTTTTAAAATTTTTGCTAAAATATATCAGATTAAAAATTTTACGATGAGGTTAAATCGCAGTACTAAATATATTTAAAAAATAATAATAATTTATTAATACCGTGCCAAATACCGTGCCAAAATACAAATATAATAATATATTAATACTATGCCAAACACCATGACAAATATATAAATATATTAATATATTAATACCGTGTCAAATACAAATATAATAATATATTAGATCAGACTTAGAATACAGGGTCTATATAAAATATAAATATATTAATATATTAACACACGATCAAATACTCACGCTAAAAATACTAATATATTCATTAGACACAAATAATCAAAAAATATAAATATATTAATATATTGATACTGTGTCAAATATGATGCCAAAAATACAAATATAATAATTTATTAATACTATACCAAATGCCAAAAATACAAATATAATAATTTATTAATACCATACCAAATGCCAAAAATACAAATATATTAATTTATTATTACCATACTCAATTAAGTTTATATATTAAAAATAATTAATACAATTGGGAGTTTGGGAGCCACCCTTAATTAATTCATTAAAAATGATTGAGGGTAACCCTTAATTAGGAAGTTAGGTCTATTTCACTGTCCATTAATACGACTAACCTTTTTTAACCCCATCTTAAACAATGGCCACAACTTCAACCCCATTTAATTAATTCATTAAATATGATTAAGGGAACCCATCATGATTAGGTCCATTTCACTGTCCATAATTAGGACTAATCCTTTTTAACCCATCTTCATCACCTTTAAAACCCTAATCCAATTCCATTGAAACCTCCATCACATTCCCTCCTCCATCAACACCATCACCGCCATTGCCAATCGCCATAGATCTCACCACCATGGTCACCTTTAAATATGATTAAGTAGCTATCAGTTTCATTGCCATCAAGTACTTTGTGAGATGATTGACCTACAAATGATCTTCCCAATTACCAAATATTGCTGGATTTTAAGTAGAATCCACATTATCAGTCATCTGAACTGTATTAATTGTAATTTCCTTCTTGCCGTTGTTATTGAGATTGCCTTCTCCTGAGGTTTCAAAACTTCGATCGAAATTCTCATTTGTTGAGTTCTTTAAGCAGCTATCTGTCTCTCCATCATGTAGTGTTTTGTGAGACTGAATCAATAAAGATGGGGAATTTATATCCCTTCTTTGCTCCACCATTTGACCTAATATTTCTATTGGTCTCTAAGGTGTTATTACGGATCTTCAGACAGCTTGTTCTATTCTTGAGTTGGAGATCACTCTGGGTAGTCAATTATAAACTAGGCAGGGCCTAATAATTGTGGATCCCGAGTTGATCAACTCTGGTAAATTCTATTATCTCAAACAATTCATTAAGCATTAGCAATTGGTTTAATATAGTTTAATTAATCAACCTAGTTTATCATTGGTGGATTTAATAATTGTTGTTTATTAGCCTAATGTTTAATTTGTTTGCATGGTTGCACATGCCGTGATGCCAATGCCATAAATGTGGTTTCCCTTTGGATTTCTATATTAACTTAATTCTTTAGGTGTAGATCTTATTATATTTAAAGAAACCAAATCATCAAGCACATCTTACATAGATTATAGACGCCTACCAAAAGATTAGGAAACAAAAAAAGAAGATTATGATAAGCATATGTAATTAAAATCTACTAGACTAATAATCTGAAAAAGTTATTCTAGTTGTACCCTTGGATCTCCGCAATAAGGAAGAGTGGGATGAATCAACTACAAATGAGGGAAATTAAAAAAGAAAAATAATAATTAAATGAATAAAATAAAAAAGGGTTGCTACTTGCTAGCCAGGTATGGTATTATGGTGTGTGTTGATATAAAATGTGGGTAAAAAAATGGTTGTTAGTACTGGATTAGAAAAAGAGAAACAAAATTATTACATAAAAGGGTGTGCATTACTCTCAATTCCATTGCGTATCTGGTTTCACTGGGACCTCCACTGCCATTAATTATTTTCTTACTCTAAGCATTTTATATATATGACAAAGTTTAAAAGAATGAGCCAGATGTATGCTTCATATACACTTTTTTATAACATTTTATTTGTTTTTATGTTATTTTTCTTTTTTTTTTTAACCCAAAGAAGTCTTTGTCTCACCAACATGACCATCTGATGTACAACTGTTCACTATCTCCATTGATTTCTATAGTTCAGTATTTTTGCTAATTAATCCATAGATTTATCCAGACATTTTGTTTTTAAGTAGTCACTCCGAATCCTAGTGGTCGTTATTGTTTACATGGGGAAAAATTTTGTTATTTTATTTATTATCTTTTTTTTTTGTTCATCATGAATGCATATGCGGATAATTTATCAGCATCAACATCTGGCATGAGTATGAACTAACATTTTCTTGTTTGTTGGATGATGTTAGTCACTGACAGAAAATAGAAAGAGAACATCAAATGAACAGAAATTTTCAATTGTTAAAGCACAAAAAAGCACAATTTATTATTTGGTATTTAATTAGAAGACCTAATTTGTTGAAATAATTTATAGGTTGAACCACGAAAAAATGATGGTACAGTATGTATGAGTAGGCTTTGGGTTTGGGGACAAAATCAGGCATCAACTATTTCTCTCTTATTATATGTATCATATATATGTGATATGCTATAGTGTTTGGGATATCAACTATTTATCTCTTATTATATGTATCATATATATGTGATATGCTATAGTGTTTGGGATACAAATAACTCATTCTCTTGTTTATTTCTGTTTCAGGGATCAAATTATCAATGTATATTTTTGGGTGTGTTTAGTCTGAACATGGTATGGAAATTATTGTGTTCAATTGTTAAATTCGTATCCAAATTATGAAAATGCACATGGAGTAATCTATTAGTAAATTAAGGATTTGGGAATTGTCTTCTTGGTTTCGATTGTATTTACATATGATGCTATCATCCTTGTAATTTATATTGTCAAGTATAGTTGTTCTATTGTAATATATCAAATTTAAGTTAAGTTTTAATCTGTTTGTTTTCACTGAGATTATCAGTAACATTAGCAATTGTTTTTATTGAGATTTAAATCAAAGTTTCAAATTGTTTTATATTGTTTTCTATGTTTTTCTTTTATTTCTTAATTCAAAATCATGTTTTTATGTTATGGCATGGGATGTTGTGCAGGGTGGATGTCTGTTAAGGGGTTTTATGATGTTATGGGAATCATATGGTTTATCTTATTGAATTTTACATCATATATCCGATCCATTGCATTTGAATTTTGATCTACATACATTACTCTTTTTTTCATTCTCATCGGTTCTGTTTGTTTTTTTAGTTTGTAGTGTTTAAGTTTTTAACTTTGGAGTAGGTTGATATCTAAATTTGGATGTGATGCTGTTTGTTAATTGCCTTTTTAAATTTATTGAATGATTTAGTATAAAAATGAAGGTGGGAAGCTTATTTACCAATACACCAAGAAAAGGGCGAGAGGGCCAAAGGGCCCAGTAACTGGAAAGAGAATTAAAGGAGTATACAACCTTGTTTTCCCCTAATTTTTTCTTCATTGTTTGTATGATTGTATTGAGGTTATAAGGTTGTTTTTAAGTTTCTAACCTACTTAAAGTATTGAATGCCATAAGCTTGTCACTGTTTTTCTGTTGTTCCAGGAAAATGTTATATTTTGCTTGCGTCTGTGTATCTATTCTGTCACCATTTGCAAATCACATATTTTTATCAGTTGTATATTGATAAGTGCTTGTGTATAAGTAATACAAAGTATAATTTTCTTCCATTGAGTATTACTTTTATCAGATTTTATAGCTCATTCATGTGTATTTGTGTTCTTTTGTGCATTTAGGGTCATGGATTCAAGTTTGGAAGAAAGGAAGTAAAAGTAGATCATGGACACGATTGTTGATGAAAGTCTTGTATCGAACAAGGGTCAAGGCACAAGTTGTACTCATAGACATGTGGGTGTGTGCCAACCTCCATTATGCTTAAGGAAATCCACAAAGTGGAGGGGCACAAAGACTGTCACACTCATATGTTCCGACTTGTGCAACATTGTTAAGAGCTTCGTCAATGTGGTTGAATTGAAGATGCGACGTGATCTACTATATGGATGTGTGCCCAATCATGCGGCCTTGATGAAGAAAGTGAATTCAGAAGCATTTCGGTGAAGTATTGTAGCAGTTTACTTTTGAAAATACTATAGCAGTTACTGTTCACAGCGCGCAGAAAAAGATGGCCTGGAAATCCATACGTCTGTGTGGATGCCCGATTTCAACCCTATAAATACCGCTTTGAGAGTTTTATTTGGGGATCTTCTTCCTATCTTTTGCTTATCTTTTAGGAAGAGCGCGGCTAGGGTTTGGAGAGGCTTCTGTTGGGTTAGGAGTGGTTCTATGGTATTTGACATCAAGTTTCTTTGGAGGAGAGCTATTGGGGGAGCTTTCGTTAGCATTGATTCTGCGAGGTGTGCCCTAGTCTTGACAAGAGAATCTTTGGAGAAGACGAGGCAACTCCTCAAGACCATCGACACGGACGATAAAGGGGCTATCTCTATCGATTACTTGCACTTACTTTCGATTTCATTATTGATTTTGTATTGCTCCATGGAGAGCTAAACCCCTAGTGGGTGCTTGGACTTGTAAACCTTATGATGATTATATTTCATTGACTCTTATTATGTTTTCTTTAATTGATGTTTTAATTGAGTTTCAATCTTGTGTGCTTGTGGATTTGATTTTCTATTGGAGTGACACTAGGGTTGAGAATTCATCTAGGTAATCCTTTGAAGGGGTGACAACTTCATTAGGGTTAGACTTAGCGAGATTGAAGAGAGTTGAGAGGGTGAGTCGAGAGATAGCGGAACACCCCCTTTCCCTCCCGATGTGATTTATCCTATCTCCATATTGTAAGAGTTCTTTGCGGTCGTGATAGAGTGAAGTACTAAGAGACAAACTCCACTGGGGCTTAGTTACGCAAGCAACAGAGTGAAGTGTTGAAGTAATTCTTAGTGTTAGGGCTTAATTGTGACTATGGGGGTCTTCACCTGGACCAAAGGGTTAGATCTATATTAGAGAATATGATTTATCACTGGAATCCCTAGAGCTTCAAGGAGTCTTACACAGTGTGAGGCGTTGAGAGTATCCCTTTCCACCGGGGCATAGTGTAAAGGGTTAGTCACAGTTGACCTTAGGTTTCGGACTGTGTGTCTTTGGATCTCCATGACTCATTAAACTTCAATAAGGAGATATAATATTAGTCTTGCACTTGAAACAATAGTTCTTTGGTGAGCATTGTCCGAGTACCCCATTTTACCATTGATTACCTCTTTTCCCTACTCTTTCTTGTTCTCTTTTCCCTTTTAATTTTCTTTGCATTAATATTTTGAATCAAATCACAACTTGGTTTTCATTATAGTTAAATAGAAATACTTTGTGTTTCTGAGCAACTATTCCCTATGGATTCGACTACCCATTTACCGGGGTATATTATTACTTCGACCTTCCCTGCATTTGCGGTATACGCAAGCAAGGGGTGTGTCATATATGTTTTCTATTACCTTAATTTTTCATTTGATGGAGAATGTGCATTAGGGTTTTCAGTCCTTTATGTTTGTGGACGTTGATGCTCATTGATATTTTATGCCTTGTATTCCTTTAAATTTGTGATATCCCATTCATATCTATATGTTCCATTTGTTCTTGGGTTTTATTTTCAACTTACTACCATTGTCACCTTTTTTTCCTTTGTTTTTTCATACTCGTTGTGCGCATTTTTTTGGGTCATTTGTATACCTCTTGTCAGAGGTGCATGATTATTGCATTCAACCGTTTTTTCTTTTTTTTTTTGGCCATATGAGGCAACAAATTCTATAATTGCCTCAGTTGGGACTTTTTTTTTATTTATTTTGATTTTGAGGTTTGCTGTGTGACTCACTGGCAGCTGCATAAATCATGAGTACCAGTAAAGGAACTGAAGTTATCTATCCACATTAAATAAATCGGCATTAGTTACCTCCACCATTCATTAAGGTTGTCTCTTATCCTGGTTAGACTGAGTAAATACCGCCCCATTTTTATATTAACTTATCCTAGAATAACATCCATTGTTCTTGGTTTAATAGTCGAGCTTCCAAGGAACAAGAGCCAAACACTTCTTATATCATAATTCGGGTTACTGAATTTAGATTGTATCTTAGTTTATCTATCCAACTCTTCTCAATGAAACTTGAGAACCATTTAATGCCATTTTTCTATTTCATTTTTGTAGATTCCTCACCTTAGACCTGTAGAGTATATGAGGTTAAGATTATCCAGGAACCGTAGAACTGTGAATCGTGCTTATAGTGGGGTGTTATCTAGAAGTGCAGTGAGGAAAAGGTTATTAATGTCTCTATTCTAGTATGTTAACTGTTATGTTGGTTACTTTGCTATATTTTTATTCATGCTCAGTCACGAGATTATCCTGGCTTTTCTGGTAGAAGAGCAAAAGATTGTAAAGAAAGTTCTCAAGATTCAGAAGGCCAAAGAGAAACTGTCATCAAAGGGCTAGATTACTGGTACAAGTTTCTTAGTTATCATTTACTGTGAAGAATTTTGCTTACATTCTATGATGATGATGATGAAAATTGTACCAAGTGGTTGCTGTACTTCCATCTAACTTGTTGTATTTCTGTGACATACATTGGTTTTAATTACTGTTTCAATCAATAAGAATGATCTTTCAAAACATGTTTTATGACTAAAAATTCAATTAGATAAGTGCAAAACTGAATTTTGTGTGTGTTTCATACTCAATTCATCCATGCATCGTGTCTTTCTCTTTAAAAATGCATGATGTTTTTGTATTAGTTGAAAATAAATCATTATATCATCAGAGCTTTATGCTTGATGATTATAAATTCTTGCTTACAAGGAATCTCAGCATTGAGCTTTTTCCTTGTATGTATCTGGTTTTCAAAATGTCTTATTCTTTTTTACAATGTGCACTTTCAGTGTAACTCATTGTTTCACCCAACTCCTATTAGCTCAATGAAATTGAAACCTATAGTCTTGACACCATTAAAATATGAATTTGGGAGCTGCTTCTGTAAGCTGACTCCTCATCTATTTATCACTGGTTATTTTTTTACAAAATTCAAGATGTCAATTGAGTTTAAGTTTCATCAGTGTAGATTTATATCACCCTCGAAGTTGTTTGCTTAAGAATGTTAATTATGACATGTGAGATCTGATACTCAAACTTAGGTGTGAAAATACTTAATTTCTTACTTGCTTAAATCTTAATTAGTATTGAGCAAATGGTAGAAGTAATAATATTTTAGTATCCTTATTTATTAATCAGCAGTTATAAAGCAGCCTATAATTTTTTTTTTTTTTGACAAGATATAATAGTCTATAGTTGATCTTCATAATTATTACATCCCTTACTGTTCCATGTGATCTCCCTATTGATGGAGAATCTTCACACTGACAGATTATACATATCTACAAACTAAACTCTTGATCTAGGTGTCTAATGATGCCATGTCTTGCATAATTAAATTCATGAACAATGCATAATATATTTAAATAGAATGTTACTATAAGGGCATGGTATGTTCTTTGATTACCAATATTGAATTCATTCCATTCTTTATATGTAAGTTTATTTATATATTAATTCTTGATGAATTTTTGTGTGGAACCTTTGTGTGGACATCGTTTTGGATGTCCTGAGCTTGCCCCTAGTGCAGAAAGACGAGAGGTTAGCTTATATGGAGTGCTTGGTGGCTTCTCCCTCTAATAAGGTCTGTGAATTCCACCAATGCATTGTTTTTGTTTATTGTATCTCCAACAAAACAATGGGACATTTTGAGCTTTGAAGCAAGTGTAGCAGCCATAAAGGTTATACGATTCTCCTTTTAGATTGCGTCATGCATCATGCACCATTTATGTGATGGTGACTGATATTATAGACATCACACATGACATGCTTAGCAGTTGGCTATAGTTGGTAGCCAAACCAACTAGTTATTTATGAAATTTCATAGTTCTCAAGTTGAACTCCGCTAGCAAGTTAGAGAAGCACCTCAGTTTGGATCTGGTTTAAGTAAAGCGTTGGTGAGTATAGCTGAGTTCTCTACATTCAGAATAATATTTCCATTATTTGGCGATGAAAATTCATGTTATGTTTATGTTAAATGCCAAATGAATTGGAAATCTATTATAGAGAAAAAAAATATCCCTAGATGGTTCCTTCAGTGATGAATCCCCATGATTTCCTCAGTTTTAACCAATGGTTTTACAATTGTTGTGAATTATTCATATGACAATAGACTCTTATATATTATTAGCTTTGTGCTGTAAGACCATAGGAATCCCGGACAAATTGTCTTATATTGATTATTTGATATCTCATCAGGAATATCAAGGGACAAACCTTTTGGCCTACAAAGAAGAAGAAGCAGCTTCTCCACTGGAGAGCCCAAAACTTATTGAAGAGGAACCACGTGTGGAAACTAAAGAACCACCAGAACCAATCGCAGAGGCTGCTCCTCAACCAAATACTACTGGAGATCTATTGGTATTGTTCATATTTCTTTGTCATTGTCATTGTCGGTAGATTTATTATCCAATACCTATATATTGATTCTCTGCGTTGTGTATATCATGCAGGGTTTGGATGAAATAAACCCCATGGCTACTGAATTGGAACAAAGCAATGCCATTGCTTTAGCGATCATCCAGCATGGTATTTATTTATTGATAACTCAACCTTTTTATTTCTATCAATGTCTGAAAACATTTATATACATATATGTAATACATGCATAGATATTAATGTGAAATAGAAATCAAATCCATGTGCACTTTTGGAAATTTCAGGAACATATGAAACCACAGTGGGCATTGAAGATTTGGATTTATATCCAAAAGACAGCCTCGCAAGGTCCATGAAATTGTCCAGTTGGCATTGGTCTTAGAAGAAATTAAGGCTAAGATAAATTCTCACACAAGCAAGAAAAGTTCCCATATACTTATGTCTGCTGCTAACAAATTGTTTGTAGAGCTGCAGGACGTCGAGTCTGAGATACAGATAGATTTGTGAGTGTCATTCAGATAAGATATGAATGTTAAGTTGGAGCTATCTTTAAAAGCTAAACTGTTAATTAATTTCATGATATTTGTACTTTGCAAAGTAAAATTTGTTGTTGTCAGCAAACTTAAGAGGAAACATTTAAAGACTTACTAGAAGCAAGGAGCAGCTTCAAAACTAGCTTGACTATAATCAGATCAAAACTGTGAGTGGTTTCACTGTCGATCTTTTTTAATTTATAGTTTGTTTCTTAATGTTGAGAATGAATCAACAAATGAATGGTATTATTTCTTGTGTTGCTTTATTCTTTTGCAACTTTCTCAGTTTCATTTTTTACTGGTGTAATTCAAGAAAATTTAAATAAAATTAATTTTATATAAATTATATTTTTCACAGAATAAACAAAAGGGTGTCAAAAGTCGTAACCAAAAATTTTGCCAAAAACTATGCCAAATATTGTGAAAAAAAATATAATATACAAAATCGTGCAAAAAAAACCGTGCCAAATACCGAACCAATAAACCGCGCTAAAACAGTGGCAAACATGGAACCAAAGCCCATGCCAAAAATCATTTATAATGTTCGGCACAAAAGTAAATAACTGTGCCAAAAATAGAGACAAAGTTTGGCACTGTTTAAAAAAAGGGTGCCAAAATACATTTTCCACCATTGCTATAGGCACGGTTATTTTTCTGTGCAAATACTGTGATAAAATCAATTTGGCATGCTTCTTAAAATTATTTCCGTGACAATTCTACCGTACCGATATAGGATTTTTCTTGTAGTAATAATTATCCAGCAAAGGTAAACATAATTACAACAATAAATTGAAAAATAATCATCTAATTTTAAATGTCTAACGGCCACAGTGCATAAATTAGAAAAAAAAAATTTTAATCTCCAGAAAATAAGAAAGATAAAAGAAAATAAATGAAATAAATAAATATATAAATAAATAATTAGATAAACAAAAAAAGGATAAAAATCTGGGTATTTTTAAAATAATACGATAAAATATGATGGATTACTTATATGGTATTAGTCTAACTCCAAGACACAATTTGAATACCAAAAATCACTTCTCAAATGGTCCTATTTCCCAATAAAATTCCACAATTAAAAAAAATCCCCCTAAAGCACAAGATAGCATTAACTAATAGGTGATAAAAATCAAGTGCATTAAATCATTCGTTAACAGAACAAACAATGATTAACATGCTTGTTATAGCTGAACCAGTTTGATTATAAATATAATTACATATATGTGCACGAGTCCCAAGACCTAATTCCTAATGAATTGAAAGGCATTATCTCTTAATTAAATGAAAAACTGAAAATTTATAAATATTAACCACAATAAATTTCAAAAAAATTTATAAAAACAAACACATATATATATTTCTTCAAAAAAATATTGCCCCGAGTGCTTCTAATATCTAATGCACATGCTTAACAATAGGTTTCTAATTAGCCATGGAAACCTCTCACCTATAATATAATATAATCCTGTATAAACTACAGGTCATGATATGTGGAGATGATGGCAGATCCTGATGATAATACCTTAAATGGTCACTGTAATCTATTCACTATACCTTTTCAATCCCTCCATTTCAATTTATACCAATTGAGTATTTATACTATTTGAAATTGGTAAATGTGGTCCAAAAACTAACACCCATTAGTTCTTTCGTCTTCGGATGTTGATGTAGCATTTTTCACCATTTAAATATTATTTAAAAATTAAAAAAACATTAAAAATAATAATAATCAAAATCTTATACACCAATTCAGATTCGGATGTTAAATCCATATTCGAATCCATCCCCTTTTTCTAACCAAAACTTTCTCTTAACTTTCCCAATTTCTCAATCGCAATTGTTCTAGCACTATGCCGCCAAAGACACACTGAAGACCCACCAAGACTCCATCGAAAGTCCACCGAAAGTCCACCTTCATTTCTCATCACCTCCTTGCCCTTTTTCACCTTTCACAGGCTTGATCACAGTAGCCTCATACAGAAGTCTTGGCAGAGACTTCTAGTGATCACTTGTCAACCTGATCAATTGATAGGGACATAGGTGTACATGCCAATCGTGTAATAAAGTGTGGTGAAAGCAAAATGTCAGTCAATAGAAAAAATTGAGGTTACTCGTAGTAACCCTAGTTCTAAAAATTAGCCTAAACAATTGAGTGATGAGTGTGAACAAAAGAAAGTAAAAGCAAGAAATATAGAATAAAGGAGAGGAGAAATCAGGGGAAGAAATGATGTCGAGTATAACATCCCTCTAAGGTTTAATAAAATGCAGGACAAAGGTTGCCTAAATATGCAATCCTATTTGGACCAAGAGGTTTTTCGAAACATACTGAACCCCTTTTTCAAGGGTGAAGAGTAACTGAATTAGTGCAAAATTATTGCAGTCACCCACACAATCACATTAACACTCTATGAAACCTTAATGTGAGTCAACAAGGATCTCTTAAGTAGATAATCTCCCTTAGGAAGAGAGATTACCCCTAATCAGAATACAAAATAGAAATGTGATTTCTCCTAAAATCTATTCCACATGATTGCAAAGAGCATGGAGATACTCATTAACTCACTCAAAGAATTGAGGGAGACGGGGTCTCCAAAGTACCCTATTTCTAGGCTTAGCCATAATTCCTTTTAATCGTGGTATATCTATACTAGGTGGGTATTTCTACTAATCACACAGCACATCAAGTATGATAACTAGGGCTTTCGCCACAATGGAAATCAAGCATTCATACACACAATTAGATTCAAATAGAATTAATTGTAATAAGGAAAACTATTAAATCACATAAATCCAACAACCATTGTCAAAAGATAAGCCCTAGAGTTTAACTATGCCCAAACATCTAACAACTTAGCCTTCCATTAATGGAGGGCAATCATTCAAGATACATTCCACAATGAGAATCAATGAAGTATGTAAACCCCTGTCTTAATCATGGCAGAGATAGATCACTGGAAAACTCCAAAGAACCTCCAGCGAACGCCGCCATGGTAAGCTTGATAGCTAGAATCTACTTTCCCCTTGAATGTGGATTCAAATCTCATCTAAAAGTTTCCTATAGAGCCCTAGAGATTTGCCCCGTTTTTTCCCCTAGCTTCGCCTACAAGAAAAGAATCAAAGATTACCCTAAAAATCCTCACAGGTTTATTTATACTCGAATGCTTACGGGCTGCTTACAGACTACTTAGAAGCAAAAGGACGTGGCCGTAAGAAGCTGGAGAAGATAGGTTGCGAGACTTACGGGAATACTTACAACCATAAGTCCCATCCTTAAGGTCTTATTTCTGTGTGACAGTGCAACTTATGGCCATAGGTGCTTGACTGTAAGCTTCACTATGCTACCGCTTGTGTATGCCCTTAAAGGCATAAGCTCTAGTCATACAAGTCTCTTTATGGGTATAAGTCCTGCCAATAAGGTCTTTTGGTTTGGCTCTGAACTTCCCCTTACAGGATAAGTATGGTCGTAAGGTTCTTAGGAAGAGGCTTATAGCCGTAAGCAGGCCGTAAGCTAGCCGTAAACTATCTTGTTCGCCTTGTACTTACTCACTTGATGCCGAGAGAGCTCCAACTTCTTCGTTTTGCACCTAGGATATTTCTTTTGGTTTTCCCTCATCATTATGTATTGCCTGAAGCCTGAGAATGCAAAACACACTAATTTTAGCACCGAATTCCATAATATGATCCTAATACAAGCCAAATGAGTGTACAAAATGATATGAAATAATAGAATATTGTACACTCATCATCAATCTCTTTGTCAATCTCTGAGGCAAGCATCAAATACTTGGCATTTCTTTTGATATGATGTGGGGAATGTAAGCTAGGGCTTTTGTTTGATAGTGTAATAAACATTTATGTGATGGGTTTTGTTTGATAGAATAAAGTTTTTGGTTTGTTTAGGGAGAGGTTAAACATTTTATAACAAGTCTAATAAACATTATAAATAGATAGTCAACACTTGTTTAGGAGTACTCAAAATGTTGGCTCTATTTAGAGCATTAATAATATAATTTCCTTCATAATCTTGCTAGTTTTAAGCATAGACACCTTCAGTTCTTGGTTTTAAGCATAGGCAATCTTGCTCTATCAGTATTATACAAAATTCTGATTGGGGATTGTAATAGAGTATGATTGTGCATTTTTTTAATATGCTCTAAATGATTTTTTTTTTGTTCAATTGCCATTAGTAGAGAAAAATGTCAACTTTCATGGTTTGGAATGACTTCTAAATCATTATTTTTTTATTAGATTTGTTGTTAACTCATACTAAATTTGTTATGCTTAATTGATATTATAGTTGGTCGATGTTATTGTGCATAGATGTGATTGGAGATTATAGCTTGAGATATGATTATACATTTATTTAATATGAATAGATTTGAATGATTTTTTTTTTTAACTACAAGAGTAGAGAAAAATGTTCACTTGCATGGTTCTGAATGACTTCTAAATCATCATTTTTGGCTTAGATTTATGTTAATTCCTACTAAATTTGTTATGCACAATTACTATGGTTTTGATTGGAGATGCTCAACATCATTGTTCATAGATCTGATTGGAGATTATAATTTGAGATATGATTATGCATTTTTTTAAAATACATATGTCTGAATGATTTTTTGTTCAACCGCCCAAAGTAGTAAAAATTGTCCACTTTCATGGTCATGAATGACTTCTACATCATCATTTTTTTGCTTAGATTTCTATTAATTGCTATTAAATTTGTTGTGCACAGTTTGTATGTTTTTGATTGGAGATGCTCAATCATTATTGTGCATAGATATAATTGGAGATTATAATTTGAGATATGATTATGTATTTTTCATTTTAATATACATAAATTTCAATGGTTTTTTTTTTGTTTAACTACCAAAACTAGAGAAAATTGTTCACTTTCACAGACACATGACAAGGGTGGCTTAAGTTTTTGTCTAGATATATAATTAATTCCTACTAAAGGGTGCCTGGCATAGAATTCCACTAGGGTTTGTTAGGTCCTGGATGATGTCTGTATAAATTCATGCAATCAAGCAAAGAGAGAAAGAGGGAGTATTTCTCCAGATCATCTACAACAATCCAGGAAGGAGACGAGCTCACCCACCATCTAGGGCACCATTGTAGCCGTCGAGGAGCATCAATAGTGATGTTTGTGCACGATAGGAGAGGAGTTCTTCGACATCTGCATGTGTAAAGAAAGAAAGTGGGTTATCATGTTTTAATTCATTTCTCTTGTCTTTTTTGGATTGTATGAGTATTATCCTCTAACTAAGAACTAATTTGTTGGTGCTTGGTCATAGATGAAAACTAGGGTTTACATTTTGATTGATATTGGTTGTGAATCTTCAATGCTTTTATATTAATTTGTTAATTACAATCTTTTATTGTTGAATTCAATTACATGTTTCTATTGCGTTTGATTCTATTATAGAAAAAGCTAAGAATCCATGTTTAATATACTTTTGTGATTAATCGAGATCCACCTAGTATAGATAAGTTTTGATTGATAGGGATCACTAGTTCACCTAGAGGTAGAGCACTGTGAAGTTGATATTTTTCCTCCTGTGATCTTTTTGAGTGAGTTAGTATAGAATTTCATTCTTAATGTAATCATAGGGAGCATCTTCTGGTAGAAATTCTGATTTTACTTTATATGGGGTTAGGGTCAATTACTTTGAGAGGAGAGTTGTCTATATTTTGAATGCTTGCTTATTCTAGAAAGAGTTAATAGAGTGTATTGTGGTTATAGATGATACCCCCTTTGCATAACCGCAAGTGTGTGGGGTTGTACCAGTAGTACAGTGTATCAAATGGGATCGGGTAGTTGATTCCTAAAGGACTAGAAAAAACTCTCAATACTCGTTCGTGTCCTAATATCTAGCTAGTTCAATAGATTGGATTTGAACTAATTAAAACTACTAAAGAAGAAGAAAAGAAGAAAGGAAGAAGAGATAGGGTTTTGGGTTATAAAGATAGCAATGGGAAGGACAGTGTCCCGGACTAATCCCCTTGACAAATATATTAACTATGCTATTGATTACATGGACATCTCCTTGGACCATGGTGACCACCTATGGAAGGTTTGATAATGTACATCCTAAATCAACATTGATAGCAGACTAAACCCTTAGCTAGATGAATAAAGCTTATCCTCTAAACAACAAGCAATCAATCTAGGGTTAACATGCACTCTTAACTACAATTACAACTATGGGGGACATGTATGGTACATCAATGCTCATGCACATAGTGGCAATCCCCACATTGCGAGTTTTGCAACATACAAACATCAATGGCAATCAACACAAGAAGATAATCCAAATAAACAAAAGTGAGTTTACAAGGAAACTCAATAATCAAATAACAAGAGTCAATTAATACATCATAATGTCAAGGTTGATAGTCTAGGACACTGAAAGACGGTTAGCCCTTCATGGTTCTATAATCAATCAAAGAAAAGCAATAAGTTAAATAAAGATTATCCATCAAACTCCCTTCTTGCTTCACAATCATGTTAGAAAAGGCTTAACAATCATTGTCGCCAGAAATCCTCCTATCCCACGCTTATCTCCACTCCGAATCTTGCCTAAATGATGTCAATAGTTTCCCTAACACACAATTCCAGAAAGAGAGAAGAAGCTCCCTCAAAAATCTAACTTGAGGACTTAAAAACCTCTTTGCCAATGTAAGCAAGGCCATGCTCTTGACTGTGCTTGGCTCTAGATGCTCGGGAATAATTCTTGGCACAATTCCAGTAAAACACAAGGGCACAAGAACGCCTGTGTTATTTGACCATGCTTCCTCAGCAGGTTGGTGCTAGGTGCACGAAAACTGTACTTTTGTTTTCAAGAAATTTCCAGTAAAATACATGGGTATAAGCATGCCAATATTTCCCAACTGTGCTTTCAAGAACACTAGTGCTAGGGGTAGTGAAACGGTGCTCTCTAATTTGTCCCGAATCCAGTGAAATGCATGGGCCTTAGCACGCCTGTGCTTTCAACCGTGCTTCCAAAAACCGGTGTGCTTCAGACTGTACTTGTCCTGAAAAGTGTATTCCAATTCCGTTTTGCACTAGAATCCATCTCTAATCTTTCCTTTTGCCCCAAAGTATAATTATCTACAACAATTAGCAAACATACCTCAAGTAGCATAGGTTTATAAGAAAAACATGCTAAAAGGACAAGTAAAACACACAATAGGGTATATAAAATATCTATATAAAATGCACTCATTGAATACCCCCAAAATTAAACCTTTGCTTATCCTCAAGCAAAAATACTCGGATCACATGGAAAAAAGATGAGTGCATGACCTCGAATCTCATAAAAGATAGGGTATTCACAGACATCAAGGTTCGTTAGAGACTAGCCGTAAAGAGTTGATTCCATAAAAATTAAATTCACCCATATTCCATATTCCCTATGTGTTTGTGCGGTTACCATAGACATATGCCCATGTTCCTTGGGAAGAGGAAACTAGCTTAGCCCACCTTATTTCCACAAAACTAAATGGGTAGTAGCTTCATACACCCTAGAGGTAGCCTTTTCCCCCGGTAGGTTACCAATTGAACATTGGTGATGCCCAATATCCAACTACTTAAGGGTAGCTTTCACACTTCATAAGGGGATAGCTCTTTCTACCGTCTTTCTATAAAACAAACTATTTACAAAAATTGATAGGGCATTCTTACGAATCTTACTTATTGATAACTAACAAGCAAAGTAGTTATTTTTTTTTTTTTAAAAGGGACACAAGAAGGAATTGATCTATAAGCTACAATCCTTCCTAGGATACAAGTACACCCACAACTAGGGTAAAGAGTAAAATGAAGGGGTTTTCAGAGCACGAGTGAATCAACAATTAAAACAACACAATACAGTAGCTCTAATGTTACCCTTAGCCTTATGAAACCCTAACAACATGTCATAGATCGCCCTAAGTCATGTATCATCACACTGAATACAAATATCATAATAGATACAAAGATAACCCTCCCTTATACTTAAACATTACATTGTCCTCAATTTATACCATGTAAGAACATAAATTAAGCAAAGAAGACAAAAAGGAAAATTGAGGAGAGTTGTTAAGGCTTACTTGGACCGGAGAGTGATGATGTCTCTCTCAATGTGAACAACACAATCATTCCAAAGATAACATACATCCTATTAAGCAATAAGAGTATAACTTGAAGCTCAAACACAAAGTATGATAAAATAAAATAAAGTACTAAAATGAAATACAGAAAAGCGGTAAGATAAACAGTTTAGCAAGGGACTCCCCTTGCTAACTGTAACAAAAAGACAAGTCCACACTAGAAAATGAAATACAAAGTCCAATACTAAAAATAAAACACTAAAATGTAAAGATAAAATGATGCTCAGTTAGATTGAAACTCAATAGCATCAAGATCATCATAACTAGACTTATCAACAACAATTGCAGGCTCATCTCTTGGCGGAGATCCTCCCTAGCAGCTAGAGTCATCTCCCCTATCCTAGTCAAAGGCCTTGGATCCCTTAGACTCCAAATCAACAATATCGACCCCGACATGAACTGGTGTAGAGGATGGAGAAGAAGGAGGAAGAGATAACTAGAGTCTAATGTGGGGGCTATTTGATAAGTGCTTGTGTGTTAAGAATGTGAAGTATTCTTTCCTTACGATGAGCATGACTTTTATCAGGTTTAAGCGCTAATACATGTGTATTTGTATTCTTTTGCGCATGTAGGGTTGTGAAGCTAAGTATTAAGAAAAGAAGCCAAAAGTAGATTGTGAACGCACTATTTGGTAGAATCTTGGAAGCAATAAACGCGAAGACACAAGTGGGGCTCTAAGATACGTGAATGTGTGCCAACATCCATGTATTCAAGCCATTACAATGAGTTGGAGGGTGACAAGATCCCCTTGCGTATATCCCACAAGTACACAGGTTTGTCGAAGTAATAATCCCGGATGAGCGGGTATCGTATTAACAGGGAGTAGGGAATAAAAACACTTAATTTGCTTGTTAGCTATGTGAAAGTTGAATAGTGATATGTGTGACAATGATTCAATTCTCAAAATTAAAAATAACAAGTAAGAGAACACAAGTAAAGGAGAAGGTAAGGCAATCGATAAAGATGGGGTACCCGGATATTGCTCCGCCTAGGACAATCATTTCAAGTGCAAGAACCCTCTATTATGCTTCCTAATCAATGCAAGTGAGTCATGGAAATCCTTAATTACATAGTCCCAAATCTAAGGTCAACTATGTCTAACTCTATACATGTCCCGGAGGAGAGATTGACTAACCTCTTAACCTCGCACTCGCATAGAATTCCAATAAGTTCTAGAGATTCCAAGTGATAAATCTCATCATAATTGTAGACCTAACCCTTTGGTCCAGGTAGAAGGTCCCTAACCACAATTAAGCCCTAGATACTAAGATCACTTCTACGCTTCACTCCGTTGCACCAGCAACTAAGCTCCAGCGGAAGGTCATCCCTTAGACCATTCACTCTATTGTAGCTGCAAAGAACTCGAGGAACGAAGGTAGAATCTAACACATCGGAGGGGAAAGGGGACGCTCCTGTACCTCTCTACTCACCCTCTCAACCCTCTCCAACCTAGCTTTGTCTAACACTCGTGGTGTGTCACTCACTCACAAGGTTACCAACAAGAACTCTCAACCCTAGTGTCACTCTAGGGGAGTATTCGCACAATCAAGCATTCAAAGTTGGAACTCACAATAAACATCAATTAATTGAAAGCATAATAAAGAGATTCAAAGAAATGAATACATCATAGGGTTCACAAATACCCAAGTACCCACTAGGGGTTTAGCTCTCCATGGAGCTAAGTACAATCAAAGAAATAGAATGTAAAAGCAATGAATCCATAGAAAACCCCCTCGATAGTCATGTCGATGGTCTTGTGGAAAGTCTTCTACTCGTCGTCCAAAGATTCCCTTGTCCGGTATAGGATATGCCTCGACGGAAGCTCCCCTACCAACCTTCTTCCAAAGAGATGACGATGTCGGAGCTGTAGAACCTATCCAAAACCCTAGCCAATACCTCTCAAAACCCTAGCCAAAACCCTCTCTCAAGTTAGGAAAAAGATCGAGAAAAGAATACTGAAATCGGGGCTGAATCGGCTTTAAATAGGGCTGGAATCGGGGATCCACACACCCCTGTGGAGGCCCCTGTGGATTTTTCACACGGCCGTATGGAATTTCTACACGCCCGTGTGGATTCTTTGTTATGCAGTTTTCTCTGTTATGCATTCCTTCAAAATCGGTGCATTATGATCCACATTGGCTTCTTTCCTTCATAATCGGCCTCACAACCCTACCTGCATAAAAGTAACATAAAAACACACATATTAGTGTAAAAACCTGAGAAAGGTAATGCTTAACATAAGGAAAGAATGCTTCGGATTCATATCGCACAAGCACTTATCAGAGGGGCACGAAGGCAGTCATATTTGTGTATCCCAACTTTTGCAATTATAGCAAGATCTTCACCAATGAACCTGTTTATTGAAGACGCGATGCAATCTATGGCATAAATGTGTGCCCGTTTATGTTGTCTCGATAGAAAGTGGATTCGGGAGTGTTTTTGGCAGAGTTACTATAGTCAATCACTGTAGTAATTTATTGTAGCAGTTATTATTTACAGCCGGCTGAAAATCAGAATTCCAGAGAATCTACACCGTCGTGTGGAAATTCCACAGGGGCGTGTGGAACATTAACAGGCCCGTGTGGATGCCCGATTCCAGCTTATTTAAAGCCGTTTTTCAACCTGATTTCAGCATCCTTTTTCCCATTTTTCTCAATCTTTTAAGAGGCCGGCGGCTAGGGTTTAGAGGGGTTTTAGCAAGGTTTTTGGATTGGTTCTCCGGCTTTGACACCATGATTCTCTTGGAAAATAGTTATTGGGCAAGTTTTCATCGGCACCAATTCGGTGAGGCGCGCCCTAGGCTTGACAAGTGGACCTTTGGAGAGGATGAGACCACTCCACAATACCATCGACACGAATACCGAAGGGGTTTTCTAGTGGATTACTTGTTTTTACTTTCTATTTTATTATTGATTGTATCTTGCTCCATGGAGAGCTAAACCCCGTAGTTGGTACTTGAATTTTGTAAACCCTAGGATGTTATTATTTCTTTGACTTTTTATTATGCTTTCCTTAATTGATATCTTTAATTGAGTTTCAATCTTGAATGATTGTTGCATGATTTCTCCCTTAGAGTGACACTAGGGTTGAGAGTCTACATTGGTAACCTTCGTGAGTAAGTAACACACCATGACGGTTAGACATTGCAAGATTGGAGAGGGTCAAGAGGGTGAATCGAGAGGTAGCATAGCATCCCCTTTCCCCTCCGATGTGATTTATCTTACCTCCACATTCCTAGAGTTTTTTGCGGTCATAGTAGAGTGAATGGGCTAAGGGATGACCTCCGCTGGGGCTTAGTTGCACAGGTAACAGAGTGAAGCGTTGAAGTGACTTTAGCACCTAGGGCTTAATTGCGACTAAGGGTCTTTCGCTTGGACCAAAGGGTTAGATCTACACATAGGAACAATATTTATCACCTGGATCCCTAGGGAGGCTTGCAACTTTAAACAGTGTGAGGTGTTGAGACTGTTTGGTTTCGCCATCGGGGCATAGTGTAGAGTTAGTCATGGTTGACCTTAGGTTTGGGACCGTGTATTTAAGGATGCCCACGACTCATTAAGCATCAATTAGGAGACATAATAGTTGGTCTTGCACTTGAAACATTGGTCCTAGGGGGAGTACTGTCCGAGTACCTCACTTTTATCGATTGCCTTTCTTCTCATTTTATCGTGCCTCTCTTTCTTGTTTCTTTTAGTCTTTTCATATCAATCTTATTCACACCATCATTGATTCATTCTCATCCTAGTTAAATAGCAATTATTGTGTTTCTATTTACTATTCCTTATGGATACGATACCCCACTCACCTGGGATTTATTACTTCGATAACCCCGTGCACTTGCGGGTCACACGCAAGGGGCATTGTCAAGTCTTTGGCACTGTTACTGGGGAATAGGCATTTAGAGACACTTTGCACTTTGCTATTTTAGCTATTTATCATTCATTCTATTTCACACTTTCTTATTCTTCCATCATTCTCGTTTGTTTTCTTTTGTCATGACTTACTCTTTCTTGCAAGGAGCTTAAATGAAGATTGATTCGCTTATTGCTCTATATTCTCAAGTTGAAGCTTTGAGTAAAGAAGTTGATAGAATTGTTACTTCACAACAACAGAGCAATCCTTGTTACAGAACATATCATCCAATTGAAGTGGGCTACCCAAACCCATTATGGAATAATGATGGAAACCATTGGGAAGCACGTCAAGGTGAATGTCAAAAGGGTGAGCTACTTGGAGAGGATGCGCTTCATTTGCAAAAAGTATTAGCTAATTTTATTGAAGCGACCAATGTCTGTGTCCAAAATATCGAGACCACATTTAGATGTCATGAAGCCTCCTTTAAAATCCTTGAGCACCAATTAGGAGGGATACTTGACACACTCTCTAAGGAATAACAAGTATTTGAGAAAACAATTCAAGTTCCTTCTAGAAATGATGTGGTAGTGAATGACAATGAAAAAGTAGGATAGAATGGGTATGATGTTGTAGAGAGTGAGAGGATGCAAGAAGAACCTTTCTTTCAAAGTGGGGATTGCTTCAATTTACAGCGTGTTTGTGAGCAAGGAATGATGCAAGAAGGCTTGGTGAAGACATATTGCTTTCAAGTTGAAATGGAAGAAGAAGCAAACCCTAAGGTAATGGAACAAGCATCTCTCTTTGGGATTGATCAACTCATAAATTGCAAGCAAAAGATTTTGGGTTTGGAAGAAGATGTGGGTAGGCGATTGAAGCCATCCAATGACCCACCTGTGCTAAGCTTGGACAATTCCCAACCCAAATTGTTTCCTTGGAGGCCAAAGGTAAGATGGTTGGACTCTCTAAGAAATATTCTGCCCTGGCAATTACATTTTTGGTTTAAAGGAAGTAGCTATGCAATGTCTAGTCGGGAGGAACACACTCTTTTCAAGCCCCCATAAGGTAAGGAAGAGGTACGTCAAGCTAAGTGACATAAAACAAGCGCTTCATGGGGAGCAACCCAAGTTTTTAATGTTTTTCTAGTTTTTAGTTAGTATTTGCATGAATAAGGCTTTGAGTGTTAGTGTCTAGATCTTTTAGATGCTTTTGCTGTGCTTTTCTTGTGGGTCATTTGGTGTTATCGTGTGCTTAAATGTATATGGAGAAGTTGTTGGTCGTTTGAGCGAGTTTGTTGTGTTTTGGCTGGTATATTTTGTATGATAGAGCAGGCTTTGAGAGTATTGAGATGTTCAGGAATTTTCTGTAGAGCTTACAGTTTTTCCTAAGTTATCCAGAGAAAACACATGGACGTGTGGAATTTTCACATGACCCTGGGTCTCTACTGTGAGCTCTTCCCGAGAGAACACAGGGGCGTCGACTAGCAACTGTGAACGACCTTGTCAAGGTCATACGCCTATGGGTAGTTTCCCCAAGGGTATGCGTTTTCCTATAGAGACAGAGATTTTTCCCGAGAAGACACAAGGGCGTGGACTCACCACTGTGGATGACCCTGTGATTACCACACGGGCGTGGATAATTTACACGCGCCTGTGTGGATCTCTGCAGAAGATCTCTCCTCCATCACGAGAATACACAGGGGCATGTGGGTGCCCCTGTGAGCTGGCCCTATGAATGTCCACGCTCGTGGGGAATTTTCGCATGGGCGTGTGAAACACAGGGGAGTGCATCTGCCCCTATGGGTCGAGCACACGAGCGTGGGGAATTTCCACTTGCCCATGTGGATGCGTTCAGAAGCATAGGGTATCATCTCGAGAAACCATAGGGGTGTGCGTCTGCCCGTGTAGGTCTCCCTAGGGAGTCACACGGGCGTGGATAATTCCCACAAGCCCTTGTGGATGCACAGAACTCAAAAGACTGCGTTTTCTCTTTACAAAATTTATTTTTGCTTTTCATCTTTTGACTCCCAAACATTCTGAGAACGCATCCTTGCACTCTCCCGACCTGTCATCGTCATTTTAGAGGGTTGTTACTTGAGTTTTCCGGCCGTTTTTCCATTCTTTCATTCTCATTTCGTTGGTAAGCTTCTCTTTCTCTTTTCTTCGCCCAATCTTCATTTATTTTGCAGCACCAGCATCATCTTCACCAGCAGTGGCAACAAATGCACCAGCAATTGACACTGACACTTAAGGTGTCTTTACCTTCTTTGTTCTTATTTTTCGTATTTTATTTTTGCATTTTATTTTGGACTTGTATACTCAAAAAGGATCTTCATTATGAGTTTATCTTTGTCTCGATTTGTATTTCATTGCTCTATCTTTTATATACTAGAGTCATTTTTGTTTATTGAGATTTACTGAACCCCCTTGTGTATGCATGCAGATGGTCTTGTCAGTATGGGAATTGAGAACTAGTCATGGACATGGTCAAGGTGTTTTACACTTGGCCGTGTGTGCTTCACAACCCATTGGAACTTCACTCCAAAGGATTTAGCTCCATCAAACACACCACTAGGAGTCAGGGGAGTATTGTTTCAATTTTCCACTCCCACATGTGTTTTAAATTGTATTACTTTTATTGTTCTTGCATGCGTACATTGAGGGCAATGTACATCTTAAGTGTTGGGGGGAGGGAGGAGGAGTTTACATTGCACATGTCCTTTATATAAATTTTGATTGACATACATCGTCACGTAGCCAATGATGGTTCACCTTAGTTGCAATGATTGTATTCTTGAGTTTAGAAGAATTTTAACATTGAATGTTTTCATGCTGTAGTTTGTTCTAGAATTTCTAGGAATTTTTGCCCGATTGACACTTGTTGCACCACTCGCTCATGAAACTCTTTTGGAAACTCAAGTTTGCTGTTTAAGGGACTAATTAGTTTTGTTTCTTGTGTTATTTTTCTTAAAAAAAATGAAAAACGAAAGGAAAAAAAATTAGATTGTTTAGTTATGCATTGGGGGTGGAAAGAGCTACCACCTATGAAGTATGAAGCTACTCTTATAAGTCAGATACTAGGTATGCCCTAATGAGAGAAAGAGCTATCTCATGGGATGAGTGTAAGCTACCACCCCGGTAGAAAGAGCTACCACCTTGAAAGTGTGAAAGCTACCTTAGAGGCCGCTTTGGAAAAGGGCGGGGGAAAAAAGGCTGGTGGCCTTCACTCGATGATGATCATAGCCATTAGTGGTGCTCAGATGATGCCAACAACTATAAAGACTCCCCTACTAGCTTCTCAATTAAAATGGCATCATACTCTAGTGTTCGAGTGAATACCTCATCATAGAGTCCTAGGTGGATTGAAAACCGAGTCAAACTTATATGATGTATGGTGCCGAACACCTAAAACTAAACAGTGTCATCCCAGTGGAAGCTAATCATCCCTCACTCGAGCTTAAAAGTCATGAGGAACTCTAAAGTTAGCTCTCTATTGGTGGTATCAGTGATATGGAAAAGTTGGCTCCAGTATCCTATACGTAAGGATGCTCAGACGTCGTTAGTGAGTCCCACATCATATAATACATCCCAATCGATCTCCCTAGACTCGCCAATGCATCAGGTACATAATTGGTTGTATCACAGCTGATGGGCTAATGCACTAAAAATGGGCCCCGTAGGGGCAGCCTGAGAGCTACTCTCTGCACTGGCTCACTTGGGCACGGGCCCACATGTTATAGTCTTCTTACTTTGCTTAATTGTGCATAAAAATTTAATAAACAGCTAAATATATAGGAAAAACAATTGCATCAGTAGCATGGGTGTGATGCTGGAAAAGAGCATGGTTGTGCTGTAGAATTAGTGATGAAAAACACAAGCATGCCCCAGCAGGAAAAATTGCACATTTGAAAAGTGCTTGAGTGAACTGATAAGTGCTTGTGTGTTAAGAATGCGAAGTATTCTTTCTATACGATGAGCATGATTTTTATCAGGTTTAAGCGCTAATACATGTGTATTTGTGTTCTTTTGCGCACGTAGGGTTGTGAAGCTAAGTATTAAGAAAAGATCCCAAAAGTAGATCGTGAATGCACTATTTGGTGGAATCTTGGAAGTAACAAAATTGAAGACACAAGTGGGGCTCTAAGATACATGAATGTATGCCAACCTCCATGTATTCAAGTAATTACAATGAGTTGGACGGGCACGAAGACAGTCACATTTGCATATCCTAACTTGTGCAATGATAGCAAGATCTTCACTAATGAACCCGGGCTTTGAGAGGTTTTGGCACGTGTGGAATTTTCACACGGGCATGTGAAACATTTAGACAATTTTATCGGCAGGACAGAGAAGCCACATGGGCGTGCGTTTGCCCCTGTGGGTCGGGCCCACGGGCGTGGGAATTTTCCGCACGCCCGTGTGAATGCGTTTAGAAGCATAGGGTGTCATTCCGAGAAACCATAGGGCGTGCGTCTGCCCCTGTGGGTCTCTCCTGGGGAGTCACACGGGCGTGGGTAATTTTCACACGTCCGTATGGATGTACAAAACTCAAAACGCTGTGTTTTCTTTTTATAAATTTATTTTGCCTTTGCATCTTTTCACTGCCAAACATTCTGAGAACGCATCCTTGTACTCTCCCGACCTCTCACCGTCGTTTTAGAGGGTTGTTACTTGAGTTTTCCGGCCATTTTCTATTCTTTCATTTTCATTTCATCGGTAAGTTTCTCTTTCTCTTTCTTCACCTAATCCTCATTTATTTTGCAACACCAGCATCATCTTCACTAGCGGCGGCAACAAATGCACCAGCAATTGACACCGATACTTGAGGCGTCTTTACCTTCTTTGTTCTTATTTTTAGTATTTTATTTTTGCATTTTATTTTTATCTCGAGTTGTATTTCATTGCTCTATCTTTTATATACTCGAGTCATTTTTGTTTATTGAGCTTCACTGAACCCCCTTGTGTATGAGTGCAGATGGTCTTGTCAGTATGGGAATTGAGAACTAGTCATGGACACGGTCAAGATGTTATACACTTGGCCATGTGTGCTTCACAAACCGTTGGAACTTCACTCCAAAGGATTTAGCTCCATCAAACGCACCCGTAGGAGTTAGGGGAGTATTGTTTCAACTGCCCACTCTCACATGTGTTTTAAATTGTATTACTTTTATTGTGCTTGCATGCGTACATTAAGGGCAATGTACATCTTAAGTGTTTTTGGGGAGTTCACATTGCACATGTCCTTTATATAAATTTGGTTGACATACATGCTCACGTAGGCAATGGTGGTTCACCTTAGTTGCAATGCTTGTATTCTTGAGTTTAGGAGAAATTTTAACATTGAATGTTCTCATGCTCTAGTTTTTACTTGAATTTCTAGGAATTTTTGCCCAATGAATATTTGTGCACCACTCTCTCATGAAACTCTTTTGGAAACTCAAGTTCAATGTTTAAGGGAATAATTAGTTTTGTTTCTTGTTCCATTTTGCTAAAAAAAATGGAAAACGAAAAAGAAAGAAAAAAAAAAGATAAAAAATAGATTGTTTAGTTGTGCATTGGGGGTGGAAAAAGCTGCCACCTATGAAGTATGAAGCTACTCTCATAAGTCGGATACTAGTTATGCCCTAATGAGAGAAAGAACTATCTCATGGGATGAGTGAAAGCTACCACCACGGTAGAAAGAGCTACCACCTCGAAAGTGTGAAAGCCACCTAAGCCGCCGCTTTGGAAAGGGCTACCTTAGAGGATATGTGAATCTACTACCTATGTTTTGTAGTTAAATAAGTCCCTTATACTTGGAACATTGAGGAGTATACTTTGGGTTTACTTGAGTAAGTTTACACACACTTACACGATCTCGGGTTTGTTGTCCTTTTTGATTCGAGTTTTTAGCTAGAGCATTGATTTTTTTGTATTTAGTGTTGAAATTTCCCTTGTAGAATGCTCTCCTTGCATGCTTTGGTGAACCTAAGGCCAAACACTTTCAATATTTCCCTCTTCTATACTTCAATGATTTATTTTTGCTTGAGGACAAGCAAAAGCTTAAGTGTGGGGGAATTAGATAAGTGCTTGTGTGTTAAGAATGAGAAGTATTCTTTCCTTACGATGAGCATGACTTTTATCAGGTTTAAGCGCTAATACATGTGTATTTGTGTTCTTTTGCGCATGTAGGGTTGTGAAGCTAAGTATTAAGAAAACAAGCCAAAAGTAGATCATGAACGCACTATTTGGTGGAATCTTGGAAGCAACAAACGCGAAGACATAAGTGGGGCGCTAAGATATGTGAATGTGTGCAAAACTTCATGTATTCAAGGCATTACAATGAGTTGGAGGGGCACGAAGTTTACTGTAGAAGATCACTGTAGCAATTTACTGTAGTATGAAGTCAGTCACATTTGCGTATCCCAACTTGTGCAATGATAGCAAGATCTTCACTAATGACCCCGGGCTTTGAGAGGTTTTTTCAAGGCTTTTGGAGTGTTTCTCCGGCTTTGACACTGCGCTCCACTTAGAAGAAGGTTATTGGGGAAGCTTTCATCTGCACCGATCTGGCGAGGTGTGCCCTAGGCCGAACAAGGGGACATTTGGAGGAGACGAGGCCACTCCACAAGACCATCGACACGACTACCGAGGGGGTTTTTCTATGGATTACTTGTTTTCACGTTCAATTTCATTGTTGATTATAACTAGCTCCATGGAGAGCTAAACCCCCTAGTGGGTACTTGGATTTGTGAACCCTAGGATGCTATTGTTTCTTTAAACCTTTTATTATGCTTTCTTTTCTTAATGTTTTAATTGAGTTCCAATCATGAATGCTTGTTGAATGATTTCTCCCTAAGAGTGACACTAGGTTGAGAGTCTATATTGGTAACCCTTGTGGATGGGTGACACGCCATGATGGTTAGACAAAGATTGATTAGTGAGGGTTAAGAGGGTGAGTTGAGAGGTAGCAGAGCATCCCTTTCCCTTTCAATTTGATTTACTCTACCTCCACGTTCCAAGAGTTCTTTGCAGTTATAGTAGAGTGAACGGGCTAAGGGATGACATTCCGCTAGGGCTTAGTTGGAAAGGCAACGGAGTGAAGCGTTCAAGTGATTTTAGCACCTAGGGCTTAATTGTAACTAGGGACCTTCCGCCTGGACTAAAGGGTTAGGTCTACACATAGGAACAGGGTTTATCACTTGGAATCCGTAGAGCGTCTTGCAACTGTACACAGTGCGAGGTGGTGAGATTGATCGATTTCTCCACTGGGACATGGTGTAGAGTTAGTCATGGTTGACCTTAGATTTGGGACCATCTTAGGATCTCCACAACTCATTAATGCATTAGTTAGGAAGCATAATAGTTGGTTCTGCACTTGAAACGATTGTCCTAAGCGGAATAATATTCAAGTACCCCATTTATATTGATTTCCTTATCTCTCAATTTTATTGTGCCTCTCGTTCTTATTTCTTTTATCTCTTTTTATATAAATCTCATTCATCATACCATTGATTTATTTTCATCATAGTTAGATAGCAATCGTTGTGTTTCTATTCACTATTCCCTATAGATACGATACCCACTCACCTGGGATTTATTACTTCGACACCCGTGCACTTGTGGGACATATGCAAGGGGCGTTGTCATGAACATATTTCTTTATAAGTTTTACATGCATTGAATATCATTTTTTCGTTTTTATGTCTCATAAATTGTATTTGTTGTTTCTTTGTGCAAATAGGGATGTGAAGGTTTTTAGAGAGAAAAGGTAGCAAAGATAGGTAATGAAGACACAATTTGGGACTCTTTTGCATAACATAAGGATCAAGACACAAGTGGTGCTCATACACATGGGGGTGTGTGCCATCTTTAGAAAGAGTTCAAGTTAAATTATGAGCTGGAAGGGCACAAAGGCAGTCACATCTTCATATCCCGACATGTGTGAAGACTTCAAAAGCCTTCCCAATGTTATTTAGTCAACAAAAAGCCATATAATCTATGATGCGGGTGTGGTCCTGGCCGTGTGGCCTCAAGAGAAGGAGAGTTTTGGAGCATTAGTCAAGAAAATATTGGAGCAATACTCTAGCGGTTACTGTTCATGGTGTGTGGAAAAATCTTCAGCCCACACAGGCGTGTGGTAACACGTGGTAACACAGGGTTTTGATTATAAAAGGCCGCTTTGCCTGATTTTTAGGCAATCAACATACAAACATTAATGGCAATCAACAAAAGAAGATACTCAAAATAAACAAAAGCGAATTCACAAGAAAACTCAATAATCGAATAACAAGAGTCAATACATCATAATGTCAAGGTTCATAGTCCAGGACAACAAAAGATGGTTAGTCCCTCATGGTTCTACAATCAATTATAGAAAAGCAATAAGGAAAATAAAGATTATCCATCAAACTCCCTTCTTGCTTCACAATCGCGTCAAAAGAAGGCTTGATGATGATCATCACCGGCAATCCTCCTATCCCGTGTTTATCTCCACTACAAATTTGACCCAAAATGACGCCTACAGCTGCCCTAACCCACACCTCCAGAAAGAGAGAAGAAGCTACCTCAAAAATCTAACTTTAGGGCTTAAAAACTCCTTTCCTAATGTAACCACGGTGGTGCTCTTGGCTGTGCTCTTGCCGGTGCTCGGCTCTAGATGCTCGGGAATAATTCTCAGCTCAATTCCAGTAAAATGCATGCCCTTGCTTTCCGACCATGCTCCCTCAGCACGTTGTTGCTAGGAGTAATGAAACCATGGTTTTATTTCCATGAGATATCTAGTAAAACCGACAGGTGTAAGCACGCTCGTGCTTCCTGATCGTGCTTTTAAGCACACTTGTGCTAGGGGTAATGAAACTGTGCCCTCTAATTTATGAAGACTCTAGTGAAATGCATGGGGCTCAGCATGCCCGTGCTTTCGTCCATGCGTCCAAGCATGGGTGTGCTTACGACTGTGCTTGTCTTGAAAAGTGTATTCCAATGTTGTTTTGCACTATTATTCATGTCTAATATTTTCTTTTGGCCAAAAGTCTAGATATCTGCAACAATTAGCAAACATACCATATGTAGCATCGGTTTATAAGAAAAACATGCTAAAAGGACAAGTAAAATACACAATAGGGTATATAAAATGCACTCATCGATAGAGTTATTTGTATTAGCACCGTATGGGACCTGTTGCCATTCACCTTGATAAATAGGGTAGTATGTTTTGAGAACTCTCTTGGTTCAATTTGATTACAAAAATTTATACAACCATTGTTAAGGAAATAACAAACCCTAGGCGAAGTTTATGTTTTGACAACCTTTTTTGTGGTTGTTTAGCCATATTTTCTATTTGTGTTTTTAATTCCTACTTTTTATTTTTAATTTACACTCCACCATTATAATTAGGTTAATTGTTGAATTTAAAGTCAATATTAGTATTCTTTAATTCCCTGTGGACTGATAACCTTGATTTTTCAGTACATGTTATTACTTGACCTACACTTGCATAAAGTAGGTGATTATGGTTTTTCTTTCATGTTTTTTGCCTTTGCTAGTCTATAATGCCTATGAACAAGAGAATTGCATCTAGCCCATCCAAGATGGTTAAGAATGGAGATACGGGACCCTCCACTCCTGCTCTGGTCAGTGGAGTTGTCATTCTCCACCCCACGATTATGATAATGGTATGATAGCTTAAAGATGAAACGATTTGGTTAGTCTCATATTATAGAGTAGTAGGGGCGCACACACTTATTTGTAAAGGAAGAGGTCCACCGTTTAGTGGACTTTGAGCAGTTGAACCGGCTCCTATCTATTGAGGAGTCGGTCTACCATAATGCAACCTTCGAGGAACTTAGAATCTTTGAGGTAGACAGGAGTTTGGTAGGGTATGCCAAACCCAGGGGCTATCAATTCTGAATGTTCAGTAAGCCTCATCATTTGAGCTATACTTAGTTTATGGTGCTTATGGGGCTTTATAATGGTGATTTCATGACCACTATTAGTATGACACACTAGAGATTAACCTTCCATCTGCTATAACCCTAACTGGAGTTTACTGTTGTCTTAGTTAGGGATGGAACTACAAGCTAGGCCTAACAAAAGGCCTCACTTTTTGTTTGACTAGCCCACATGTATATGTAGACTATGATGGCTTCTTCTTTTGTAAGCCGAGTAGACAGTATGGTAGTGATAGAGTTGCAAGAGGTATACAACCTATTTAACATAACAAATCGCTATCCCAATCATCTAGGGCATGAGTTGGCCAACTTCATCATATGCCAGGGTTAGTACATGCACCTTAGCGCCATACTCACTAGACCCTATATGACATAGCTTATACGAGAGATGGGACTCTCAGATCTTCTCAAAGGTCTCGACACAGTCAGCACTCTAGTGCAACTTGGGATTGAGACCCTATGCTTCATGGAAATGATCATCAGGTGTGGCACCCAATACATCCTCAATACTAGCACCATGAAGCAGACAATAGATAAGGATGAGGATAGCTCAAAGAAGGATTCTTGGGATCAGTTGGGAAACAATGATGCCTTATGTCCCTCAGCCTTTACACTAGCTGCCACTTCAAACATTTCTGGCTAGGCATTACTTCCTCGACCTTGATCACACTTCCAAAGCATGGAGGGTCACATTGAGGTTCTACATAGTGAGCACTAGTAAATTTGAGCAGACTAGCACACCAATATGGAGTCCCAGGCTTGGATCGAGACTGGTCTTGGCCAATGTGGTATTTTGACCTTTTCTTGTGTGTTCAAAAGAATTCTTGATTGAGTTCTTCTTGTGTTTTCCTACGTAGGGCTTATCAGTGGTTTAGAGTGTGTGAGAGGAGTTGGCATTGTTTACAATTTGCGCAGGCGAGCATGCACCCGCACGGGTAAAAGAGAAGTTTTTTTTTGCACTGATTTGAGTTGTGTAGTCATATATATGTTTTACACCTGCATATGAACCTGCACAAGCCAACCATGGAGCCATACAAGTAGTTGTAAGCATGCATACGTCTAGTATATGGTCATACAAGGTCACAAAAAAAGCATGCAGACTACTGTCTACCCACACACAACAGGCCGCATGGGGTTGGCAGAGGAGCATGCTAGGTGGTGTGTGCCAGTGTACAAGACTGTATATGTGAATAGTTACTTGTTACAATATTGTAAACAGTAATTTTTAGCTATTATTATGCTGGAAACCATGGGCTCGCATAAACTGGCTAGAAGGCCGTGCTGCCCAAGCGTGTGCCCGCATGGGAGGCCATACGACTCATAAGTTATGGAAATTTTATGAGTTTTTTAGTGAAGAAGCCAAAGGGTATTTTTTTTCCTTTCTATACCCTATATCGTTCTTTATACTTCTCTTCTTGCTCTCATTCTTCTGACTTCTCCCTCTTGGATGAGAAAGAAGCCCTTGGAGGATCTCCATCTTCACTCTTGATTTAAACCCCATTCTTCATCCCTTCATCTTATTTGAAGTTAGCAAGGTGAGTACTCCCATTGGTAGTTTTGTCTTGGTTTTTCTTCTTAGTGTTCTAACTTGGTTGTTAGAATTAGGGCTTTCATTCTTGTTACTCCATCATCGATTGTGAGAAGACATGTTCATGGGGGGAAGCTAGATCCTCCCGTCCTTGTTGTTGCTTTCCTTATTTCTTCTTTGTAGTTGTATGTTCTAAGGATCCAGGGTTACGGTGTGAGCTTGATAGGCTTGATTCTTGTTGTTATTTGTTTTTGGTAGTTGTTAGAACTTGAGAAGATGGTTGCATTATTTTTCTTCACTGATTTAATGTAACATAGAACAAGATTTTGCAGGAATTCATAGTCACTATAGCTCAGTTATTGTAGTTTTGATAGAACTTTCTTGTTTCCTTGCTTCTTTGTTTTAGATTGAAGCCTGGAGCCCTTAAGAACTCCTTGGAAGCCTTTGAACCAATTTTTGATCCAACCCTATGTCTTGTTAGGGCTGCATTGCATTGTTAAGCCTATGGTTTCATTTATGATTTCATTTGCTTAATTCTTGTTGCTTGTGTGTGTATACGTGTTTGGTTGGTTAGGTGGTGAAAACTCATCGTGAGGCAAGGAGCCAGCAGAGGACTAGCACACTCAGGGTTTAAATCGCCTAAGTTGTGAGTGGGTTACATGATTGCATAATTATACTAGAATATTAATTAAAATTTTCAAGTGCTTTAACTGATAGTTTTCCATGTTTTATCGTATTTAATTTATGCTTTGATCGGTTTGGAAATGAGAATCACATGTTATGGAATTATGAGTGAATCTCTTAATGGTTGACAAAAATTCTTATGACTATGTTGGTATATTGGGTTTGAAATCAATTTTGAAACTTTACGCACACATTGTACTATTGTCTTTGGTTTATTTGGAAATGATGTTCATTTCTGATATGTGATTTTTTATCTTGGACAAGGACCCTGAGATATATTTTATATGGCATGTATCATTGATGCACCTACAAGTGATTTTGCTGGTGATGGGGTTGGAACCCACTTGTTGAAGTTAGGCAATCCTCATGGCCATCTAGTAGAGGAGGCGTGAAGGGTCCCATTCTTGGTATCCTTTTTGGGAGGTGTGTGATAAGTGTTTGAGTGAACATATTTTTCTAAGTGTTTTACATGCATTGAGCATCTTTTATTATCATGTTTTATGCCTTATAAATTGTATTTGGTGTTCCTTTGTGTAAATAGGGTTGTGAAGGCTTTTAGAGAGAAAAGGAAGCAAAGATGGGTTATGAAAGCACAAATTGGGAGGCTTTTGTGCGATATAGGGATCAAGATACAAGCGATACTTTTATACATGGAGTGTGTGTGCCAACTCCCAAAAGAATTCAAGTCAAATTATGAGTCGGGAAGGCACAATGGTTGCCATACTTCCGTGTTCCTACTTGTGTAAATATTTCAAGAGCCTTCCAAATAAGGTGTAATTGACAAAAAAGCTTCATAACCTACCACCTGGATGTGTACCCATCCATTTCGCATCAAGAGAAGAGTGTTGGATCCTTGTTCATGGGGAGCATTATTCACTATTCACACAACCGGGTGAAAATTCCACCTAGTCATGTAGCTCATTCTACAGCCCACACAGTTTTGAGTTTTTGAGTTTAAAAGGCCGATTTACGTGGAGGCATGTAACAGACACAAGTTTTTGAGTTTAAAAGGCTGATTTACCCTATTCTTTAGAGACTTTTTAACAACTTTTGAGATGCAAAGCTGCTAAGGTTTGGAGAGGAGGTCTTTACAAATTTGGGGGCCGTTCTTCACCAACTTTGATAGATTCTTTCTTTGTCATAGAATTGAGGAAGCCATTAGCGACCTAGCTTCGGAGAGGAATCCTTCAAGATGTTGAATGACCCATCAAGGTCATCATCACATATTCAAGGGGGTTTTATTCCGTGGGTTTCATTCATTTGCATTGCATTATTAGTTTTGTAACTTGCTCCATAGAGAGTTGAACCCTAGAGGGTATTTTGGGCGTGAACCCTAGGATTTTACTCTTTGTATTAATTTACTTTGTGTTTTCTATAAAATCCAAGTTTAATTGAGTTTCAATCTTGCTTTCTTATTACTTTCTTTCTTTATTGATCTTATGGTTGATTAGTATGCATGATTTGTTTTCATTGTTGAGAGAGAGGTCTCCATTTGGTCTAGAACCTCAAGATTGAAGAGCGTTGAGAGTGTGAGTCATGAGATAGTGGAGTGTCCACTTTCCCTTCCGATTAGTGCATTCTATCTCCGTATTCCTTAGGCTTTATGCAACCATATTTGATATAAGGTATTGAGATTGAGAGATTTCTCCGCCAGGATCATGTAGGGGGTTAGGGACCCTTCACCTTGAAGTAGGGTTAGGTCTGTCGTTAGAAATCAGATTCTATTGATGTTATATGTGGTGTGAGGTGTTGAGATTGAGTGATTTCTCCACCAGGACCTTATAGGGGACTAGTATCAATGATCTGGAGGCAGGGATTGATTATTCTTGGATTTTCTCGACTTGATTAACTCGGTTTAGAAACACTTTGTGAATCTTCTGCTTAACGTTAAATCTTAGGGGAGCATTGCCCGGGTACCTCATTTCCATTGAATGAGACTTCCCTCATTTTTACTCTTTCTTATTTGCTTGTGACATTCATATTTCTTGTAATTAAGTTAATTTAATCATATTCTTGTTTCGACTAGATAACTTAGAAGTAGTCATTACTAATACTTCCATTCCCAGTGGATTCGACTACTCACCCGTTGGGTACTTTATTACTTCGACACCCGAGCACTTGTGGTACACTGATAAATGCCTAAATGTGTGTATTTTATACATATTTATGTTGTACTATTCATGTATAAATTGATGATTCGATGCTATTTTTGTGGTTTAATTGGTTTTATTTGTGTTACAGGTTTCAAGGATGCCTAGGTGAGCTAGACAACGCAAATGAGAATGAAAGCAACATTGAAAATGATGTTTTAGAGCCCGGGGTATTGTAGCAGCACTACAGTAGTCACTTGAAGGAGTTAGGAAATGACAAAGTCTCGGGTTTCTTTGACAAGTTTCCTGACGGCCGTGAAGATGCCCTTAAAACGGCTGAAGAATGTGCAATTTATTGTAACATTTTACTGTAGCACTTTATAAAATTTTTGGCAGAATCCCAAGGTTCTTACAGGTTCCTTCACGCCCATGAACAAGGCTGTGAAGGTAACCCGAGAAGGTGTTTAAATGGGGGTTTTTATGGCTTTTTGAGAGATCATCTCCTCCTACCCCCCACCACTCACCCTCATCTCCAAATACATGGTAAAGAAAGCTCAAGAAGACATCCTTAGAAGTGGAAATCGAAGGAAGAAGCAAGATTTGACAAGATCTCCATTCATCTCCTATTGTAGAAGCTTGTAGAGGGAAAGGAAGCCACCCATTTGACGGCATTGTTAGATGCTCTCCATGGCTTGTTTCTCAGCATTCATCACTTGAGGGAGTTCTATGTTGCTTTACTTGGTTGTTTTTATTGCTTTGATCATGTATTTTGTTTGTACGAACAACTAAACCCCAAGGTCACTGGATGTTGGTGAAGCTTGGGGGTAAATGATAAGTGCTTGTGTGATATGAATGCGAAGCATTCTTTCCTTATGTCGAGCATTACGTTTCTCGGGTTTTTACACTAATATGTGTGTTTTTATGTTACTTTTATGCAGGTAGGGTTGTGAGGCCGAGTATAAAGGAAATAGGCCAATATGGATCACAATGCACCGATGTTGGAGAAAATCTTACTAAGGTTCAAACGCGAAGACATAGGTCGATGTGAGATGTTAGAATGTGTGCCAACCTCCTCGTATTCGAGTTGGCACATCCATTTGGAGGGGCACAGAGGCAGTCACACTCGAGCATTCCGACTTATGCACATAGAACAAGAGTTCCACCAACGTGTACACCATTGAAGAAGCAAGTGATCCACGACGTGAACGTGTGCTCGTTTGCGTTACCCCGATGAAAGTATGGAATTGGTAAGCTATTCAGGTCAAATACTGTAGCAGAGCACTGCAGCAACATTGTAGTATGTACTGTAGCAGCAATGTTCACAGCCGACTGAAAAACCAGAGAAACAGAGAATCCACACGGGAGTGTGGAAATTATCCACGCCCGTGTGGAAATTATGTACGCCCGTGGAGTCGCCCGATTCCAGCCCTATTTAAAGCCGATTCAGCCCCGATTTTGGTATTTTTTTCTCCATCTTTTCCCCAACTTGCGAGAGGGCTTTGGCTAGGGTTTTGAGGGGTATTGGCTAGGTTTTTGGAGAGGTTCTACGGCTCCAACATCACGCGTCATCTGGAAGAAGGTTATTGGGAGAGCTTTCGTCGGCACCGATCCGGCGAGGTGTATCCTAGGCCGGACAAAGGATCCCTTGCGACGAGTAGAGGACTCTCCACTAGACCATCACCACGACCATCGAGGGGGTTTCTTTATGGATTCATTGCTTTTACATTCTATTTCTTTGATTGTACTTAGCTCCATGGAGAGCTAAACCCCTAGTGGGTATTCGGGTATTGTGAACCCTAGGATGTATTTGTTTCTTTGAACCTCTTTATTATGTTTTCAATAAATTGATGTTTATTGTGAGTTCCAACCTTGAATGCTTGATTGTATGAACATTTCCCCTAGAGTGACACTAGGGTTGAGAGTTCTTGTTGGTAACCTTGTGAGTGAGTGACACACCACGAGCGTTAGATAAAGCTAGGTTGGAGAGGATTGAGAGGGTGAGTCGAGAGGTACAGGAGCGTCCCCTTTCCCCTCCGGCGTGATAGATTCTACCTCCATTCCTCGAGTTCTTTGCGGTCATAATAGAGTGAATGGTCTAAGGGATGAACTTCCGCTGGGGCTTAGTTGCGCGTGCAACGGAGTGAAGTGTTGAGGTGATCTTAGTATCTAGGGCTTAATTGTGGTTAGGGATCTTCCACCTGGACCAAAGGGTTAGGTCTATATTAAGGAAGAGATTTATCACTTGGAATCCCTAGAACTCATTGCAACTCTATGCGAGTGCGAGGTGTTGAGATTGTTCGATTTCTCCTCCGGGACATGTATAGAGTTAGGCATAGTTGACCTTAGATTTGGGACTATGTAATTAAGGATTTCCATGACTCACAATTGCATCGATTAGGAAACATAATAGAGGGTTCTTGCACTTGAAACAATTATCCTAGCCGGAGCATTATCCGGGTTCCCCATCGTTATCGATTGCCTTACCCCCTTCTTTACTTTTGCTCTCTTACTTGTTGCTTTTAATGTTGAGAATTGAATCATTATCACACTCATTATCGTTGATCTTTTACATAGCTAAGAATCGAATTAAGTATTTTTACTCCCTACTCCCTGTGGATTCGATACCCGCTCACCCGGGATTATTATTTCGACAAACCCGTGCACTTGCGGGATATACGCAAGGGGACCTTGTCAATAAACTTGTGAAGTTGGATGCTCTGCTCTATTTTATTGCAATTGGTGTGTTTGAGATTCAAACTTGGTATACTTTGATGTATTGGTATATATGAGAATTATGTATGTCGATTTCTAGGTTGTACTTGATGGTGTGACCAACGCCATTGTACTATTCATACTCATGCACAAATACGCCGTGACCATCGAGTATTTGGTGCCCCTCCAACATTAGGGTTAGACCTAGTTTGAGTATCAGCCCTAATTAGAGATTTCCCCACCTTTAATGCAAATATAGGAGGATTTGGTCAAAAGAAATTCTATATCAGTACCAGTATTGGATTAGGGGTCAATTGCCATGACCATCGGGTTGACTCATCTTAGGAATCTGTTGGTCCAAACAACTACTTGCTTGGTGGTTCTAGCATCATTCTCACTTTAGTAACCCTAGGGGAATCCACATCCATGACCAGCTTCGTCCCATGATTTTTACCCTCACTTACCTCCATTGTAAACATCCGTCCTAGAGTTCTTTCTATTTCTTTTGTAATTTAGAGCACTCACTCGAATCTGTAGGCTAGATAACACCTGAAGAGGAAGTAAGGGTAGCTCCATGGGCCCTGCGAATACGACCCTCTTGTGCTTATAAAAGAGGTATTACATGATGACCCCATGCACTTGTGGGTGTCACACCATACACGCACACAAGAGGTGTGTCAGCAGTGTGTAGAAAAGCCTGACGGGAAATAAACTGAGACCCGAAGTCAACTCATGGGTTCTTAGTGGCCAATGTTAAGATTATGAAGACCTTGATGGCTCTCGATTTAGTTGTGATGACAATTGATAAGTGCTTGTGTATTAGTAATATGAAGTATTCTTTTCTTACATTGATCATCACTTTTATCAGATTTTATCGCTTATTCATGTGTATTTGTGTTCTTTTGTGCATGTAGGGTTGTAGAGACAAAGTTGGATGAAAGAAAACAAAACTAGATCATGGACATGATTGTGATGAAGTTCTTGGATCAAAGAAAGGTGAAGAAACAAGTTGTGCTCAAAGACATGTGGGTGTGTGCCAACCTCCATTGTGCTCAAGAGAGTATACAAAATGGAGGGGCACAAAGGCAGTCACACTCATTTATTCTGATACGTGCAATATTAGCAAGAGCTCCGTCAATGTGGTTTTATTGAAGACACGACATGATTTACCACATGGATGTGTGCCCAGTTATGTGGCCTCGATGAAAAGAGTGGATTTGGGAGTATTTTGGCGAAGTACTTAGCAAAATAAATGTAGCAGTTGCTATTCACAACTTGCCGAAAATGGATTTATGGAAATCCACACAACAGTGTGGAAATTCAACATGGCCATATGGATGCCCGATTCTAGTCTGTATAAATACCGCGTTTTGAGGGGTCTTGGGGGATATTTTTCCCATCTTTTGCCCACCTTTTAAGGCACTCGTGGCTAGGGTTTAGAGAGGTTTTGCCTAGGTTTTTGGAGTGGTTCTACGGCCTTTGACATCGCATTTCTTTGGAAGAGAGCTATTGGGAAAGCTTTCGTTGGTATCAATTCGGCGAGGTGTGCCCTATGCTTAACAAGGAAACCTTTGGGGAAGATGAGGCGTCTCCACAAAACCATCGGTACGAACTACAAGGGGGTTTTATTTAAGGATTGCATACATTTACTCTTGATTTCATATTTTCTTGTGTATTGCTCCATGGAGAGCTAAACCCCTAGTGGATTCTTGGACTTGTAAACCCTAGGATGATTTTGTTCATTGACTCTTATTATGTCTATTTAATTGATGTTTTAATTGAGTTTCAACCTTGAATTCTTGTTAAATTGATTTTCCCTTAAAGTGACACTAGGGTTGAGAATCTATCTTGGTAATCCTTGTGAATGAGTGACACTTCATTAGGGTTAGACAAAGCAAGGTTGGAGAGGGTCCAGAGGGTGAGTCGAGAGGTAGCGAAACATCCCCTTTCCCTTTCGATGTGGTTTATTCTACCTCCACGTTCCAAGAGTTCTTTGCGGTCATGATATAGTGAAGTGCTAAGAGAAAAACTTCACTGGGCTTAGTTGCGCAAGCAACAGAGTGAAGTGTTGAAGTAATCCTTAGTGCTGAGGTTTAATCATGACTAGGGTCTTTCGCCTAGACCAAAGGGTTAGATATATATTAGAGAATAGGGTTTATCACTTGGAGTCCCTAGAGCTTTAAGCAACCTTATACAATGTGAGGTGTTAAGAACATTCTTTTCCACCGGGGCATAGTGTAAGGTTAGTCACCGTCAACCTAAGGTTTGGGACCATGCGTATTTTTATTTCCACGACTCATTAAACATCAGTTAGGAGGCATAATGATTAGTTTTGCACTTAAAACAATAGTCCTAGGGTGAGCAATGTCTGGGTACCCCATCTCTCTATTGATTACCTCTCCTTATTCCCATTGCGTTTCCTTTCTCTTTTCCTTTGTTAATTGCATTGATATTGTTCACTCAAATCGCAAATTGGTTCACTTGATAGCAAAATATCATTACTACTTGCTTCTTAACAACTATATCCTATGGATACGACTACCCACTCGCCGCGGTACTTTATTACTTCGACAACCCATGCACTTGCTGTACACACACGCAAGGGGTGTGTCAATAACTAACGCTGCAGAGGCTTTTCAGGCTATTGGTTTGATGACATCTTTACATTTTAGTTTTTCCAAAATCATGATCTTTGGATTGAATTCTTCAATCATGAATTCCTTGTTTTGCCTCTTTAAATATCTAAGATTTGCAGACTCATATTTTTAGCAATCATGTTTTCATGCAAACAAAATCCTTAAGTTGTGAATCTCTTTATATTTTTTTGGAAGGTTGGCTTAAGTCCGAGTTTATGATAAAATTTTTGTATATTTCTCTTGCGACTTGTACTATACCATATGGTGATTTGTGAATGTTGGAAATTTTATTTGATCAAGTTGGTGTTTATGCTTATTATGATACTTAGGTATAAATGATTGTTATATCAATAATGATGTGCTACGAGGTTTTGAACATATTTTAGAAGATTAATGTTTGGGGGTTTGAATAATGTGGGTTTACATCCCACATGTATATACTGTTTCAAATGTTAAAATGTTTGAAGACTATATGTACTATTGCAAAAGCTTGGTTATTGAAAATTGATTGTTGTGTTTTAATATTCTTTTAGAATTATGCTAACCCATTCACTATGTCACTCTGGTTACTCATTCTCTCTATTCATTCCAGGCTCTAGCACCTAGTGGCGTTACGGCGGGATAGAGTGTTGTGCCTTTTTCTAGTTATTTTTCTTATTTCCATTCTTATATATGTTTCTTCTTGAACATGTTACATTGTATGAAGAGATGGATCCACTAGTGTATTTGTTACTCTACATACATGGTTTGTATGGTTGTGTAGTTTCTTGGAAACTTTATTGTAATTGTCACAAGAATATCTTTTTGAATTCTATTATCAGGTTATGGTCATTTTGCTTCCCCTGTGTTGTTCTTGTGTTCAATATTTTGTATCTTCTATACTTAAATATTCTATTAAGTATTGTCTCCTCCTAGGTATTTGTTAGCTTTACAGCAACTTGAGGGTTAAGTGGCGTGGGTGTTCCTTCTCGGGTTGTCGCGATGATCGTTGCATATCGGCCCCGTGAGATGGGGAGTGATAGCCACGCCCTGGACTTTTTGGCCAACATGCTCTGGCCTCCTCTAGCATCAACTCCACCATCCACACTACATCTATCACTAACTCAGCGCCACACTCTGACACCTCTGAGCCCTAGTTCTTTTATTTTTGTCATTTTTATTTGTACTTTTTATTTGTACTTTTGATTTCTACTTTCATTGTATTTCTCTTTTATAGCAAGGGTTGGCCCTGCTATTGTTGTATTTCAGTTTTGAACATTTAATGGATTTTTACTTTCATTTTCTTTTATCGTTATTTTATTTTCTTGATAAATAATGTATTTCATTTGTTTCACAGGGTAAATGAATGTAATTATCACCCTCTCAATTTAAAAGGGATATTCACTAATTTATATCTTGACCTTAAGTGTATCCCCACCCCTGGGCACACCAAGAATGCATCATACTAATTCAAAGATTTTGTCAAATTCAATTTGACCACGGAAGTACTTTGCTTCTTCTACCTCCCATGTATTTTGCATTGTTCTCCCATTTATGTTCTTTTATATACATTGAGAACAATGTATGACTTCAAGTGTGGTGGAGAGGTTTAGGATTATTGAAGTTCTTTACATGATAAATTGTATGCCTATGAGTGTATTTCTAAATAGTTAGTGGGACTTTCATAGAATAGCGATGAACATTTGCTTAAATTTTTTATTTTTAACTTCTTTTCTTTTAAGCTTTTTTTATTCTTGGTTATTTGTAAATTTTAAGCACGCAACTTCTCTATTGTAGCAACTTAGACTTATGATGACTGTGTAGTTTGAAAGAACATTGAAATTAATTGAAATAGACATGAAATTGTTTTAATTTTGCAAAATGAATTATTTGAAATAGAAGATAGATACTGACAGAAAAACCTACCCCTTTAGATATGTGAAGCTACTCTTAATATGTCGGAAACCGTGCTTGCTCTAATAAGAGAAAGAGCTACATCTTTAGGTGAGTGAAAGCTACTATCCATTGGAGAATGTGGATAGAGCTACCATTTTTTTAAAAGTGAAAGCTTCTCTTCAGGCTCGGAGAGAAAAGGCTACCTTGGAAGTTGTGTGAAGCTATCACCTTGAAGAAAAGAACATTTTAAATTATGAATTTTTGCTATCCATGTCCTGTAGGTTGAAAGGAGCGAGGTAGAGAGTTGAGTTGAACTATTTGTGGAACTTGCAATGTTAGGCATTTGTGCATTGAACTCTCCCAATTACTCATGGAACTCCCTAATTTTAACCACTTAAGGTTATGTACTGATTCCTCTTGGGTTATAATGTGTCTTTTTGCATGAAGACAAGCAAAAGCTTAAGTGTGGGGGAATTTGAGCAAAAGCTTAAGTGTGGGGGAATTTGATAAGTGTATAATGGAACACAATTTTATATTATTTATAGAATTAATTGCTATATATTTTGGCATTTATTTTCAAAAATGATGCTTAACATGGTATAAAATATGATTTCAAGTGATGGACAATATATAATGAGAAAAAGGATCCAAAAGAAGTAATATTAAGCCAAAATAATGAAGATAGAGCTCTCTTGACACTAAGAACAAGGGAACATGCTAGATAGAATGCTTTACGACCGCCTTACGTCCATAACTTATGATCATAAGCCTTGTCTAGACAACCTTGTGACATGCTTATGCCTATAAGGAAGAGGATAACTGCCAGACAGAGTGACTTACTGGTAGAACTAATGCTTGTAAGGATGACCATAAGAGCTATCTAGAGGAGTTTATTGGGAACACATATGGCCGTAATGGAGGTTGCAAGCGTCATCCATAGAAGTTTACAGTCCAGACCTTATGGCTGGAAAATGGACCGTAACACCAAGATGGAAGACCCTAAAGGCTGAGCTTACGCTCGTATGATGACTACATGGCTTGTGACCCATCATCTCCAGCTCCTTAAGGCCTTGTTCTTACTTTGGTAAGTAGCCCGTAAGGGGTAAGGTATAAAAGATTTTACAAAGTATTTTGGAGGAATTTTTGATGGCCAAGCAAAGGAAGAAAGAGTGAGAGACTCTCAAAGTTTTCTCCAACAATACAACAATGGTGATAGGCTTATCCACCATTTAGGGCACCATTACACTACAAAAATTTAATAGATTTGCAACGGACAAATCTATTACAACTCCATTGCAAATTTCTTCTTGTAATAGTTTTGCTATGCTGCCATTTTTTTACTCATCGCAATTCTTTTGTGAAATGAAAGGGTTTGTCGCAAAATTTTGCAATGGATTTGCAACCCATTGGCAACGGATTAGCATTAAATTAGTTGCAAAACATTATAAGTTTGCAATGTAGTTGTAATAGATTTGTAACCACTCCATTGCAACATACATTTCAAATGGGTTGCATAGTTGCAAGGGATTTACAACAGATTATTTGGGCCCATGATAAATCCATTGCAAATGTGTTAAAACTTTGCAAGGGATTTGCAATGGATTTTCTAAAACTGTGACATATCTATTATAAATACGTTGTAATTTTACAATGGATTTGCAATGGATTTTTTGAATACATGCAAATTCCATTGCAGGTATGTTACAAATTGGTAGCAGATTTGCAATGGATTTGTAAAAAACCCATTGCAAATGAGTTGAAAATTTGTAACGGTATGTAGCAGAAGTCTATTGCAAATTTGCAATGGATTTGCAACAAAATTTTTGGTTACCTAATTAAGTCAATGCAAATTTACTAATTCCCTATTCTCATATACATCAATGAGTTTTATTACTATGATTCTAAGAAAATATAACACATATATAAATTAAAATGTACTTAACAAAATATAACATACATAACAATAAAAATTGTAATGGAAGTATAGCACGCACAAACACAAATGAAAATGTTTAGTAGAAGTAACATGCACAAAGAAAAATGACAAACAAACCTATAACTATTGGTCATTCTCCTTCTCCTCTTCCTTTTCCTCCTCTTTCTCTTCCACTTCTTCCCACTAAGGCTGTGATGTTTGCCTAAGTCCATCAAATGGAAATCCATATTGCATCATCATTCTTATATTCTTTCACTCACGGCGCATCTATCTTATCATATTATATCTTTGCTGCATCAAATTTTTGTTTTGTTGTTCAAATTCTATCATTTTCCTTTTCATGTGCTCCATTTCTAACACAATCTCTTAGGGGATCATAACTACTGAAGGTGGTGGGGAGCTGATGTAGCACCACTAGAACATGACTCTAGATACAAGCCTGATGCCTGAAACACGATACCATAAACTTTCCTTTTCATTTCTCCCCCAGAAGCCTCCAAGTACGTAGCATCCATATCAAGTGGTGAAGGCTGTGAACCATCTAATAAGGGGTTAAGTATAAATGATTTTACAAAGGGTTTTGGAGAAATTTTTTGACTACCAAACAAAGGAAGTGATGAGTGCACTTCATATCATGTTCACTTACCCTCAATCAATTCATTTTTGTGTCTTTTAGCACAACTTTGTCTATATTCGGTTCTATTCTTGGTATATTTGTTGTTGATGTAGAAATTTTGGGCTTGCAGTAATTAGGAGTGAATTTTGTAGCCAAACAAGTGAAGAATGGAAAATTTTGCTAAGTGTTCAAGCTCAGCATGGGCAGAGCACGGTCATGCTCTGTCCCACTAATTATCTATGCCTAAGAATCGCCCAGTTAAAATTAAACTAGGAGGGTACTTTCAGGCTGAACATGATCGGAGCATGAGCGTGCTCCTCCCCCTAATTATTTCAGGCTTGAGGTATTTTATGCTCAACAGGAGAAACATGTTTTTCTTGCTCGTAGCACTATTGCGCTTAAGTAAAGCATGGAAAAAGCATGACCGTGCTCCCTCCTAATAAAAAATACAGGCAAGCACTTAGCCAATTCACTCAAAATCTCAACTGAGAAGCACGATCTAAACACGACCGTGCTTAGCTCGTGTCGAGCCCGAGATCATCTTTTTTTACTCTAGATTTCAGAGTTTCACTATCATCTTTGTTTGGGAACTCATCTCTCCTTTGGGAGGACTTTAATGAGAGCAAAGATCAAGCTTCACCACACCTTCTAAGGGAATCAAGGATGAGTTGGAGGCACTAGGAAAGTGGGTTAGCATATCAGAGCTCAACTAGGGAGATCATCTTGACAAGGAGGGAGTCATGTCTTCTTCCTTTAGCTCTTTCTCTTTCTCTTCCTTGTTGTCCCCATCCATGACTGGCTAACCATCCACGGTGCCCAGGATGTGAACTATGATGCTTTGTATGCTTTGACTACTTTATTTTAATATCTATGGAGTTCTTTTAGATTCATGTGTTTAATCTTGTGTTGCATAACTTGATGTGTTGGATTTGCAGTGTTGCTCCGGTAAAACTCAGTGTATAGATTACCATAGTTGTGTGACTGCTTATGTTATTGCAAAACTTGGTGTGTTTGAAATGCACAGTTATCTTGGCAAAACTTGGTGTACATGAGAACCATAGATGCAACATTGCTTGTGAGCACATACTTGAACTTTAGAATGTACCTAGTAGGCTTTAGATATAAGTCAACATGCTATACTCATAGGAATCATCACGGGGCATTGCTCTATTGTGTTGAAAACCTTCTTCCTAATCCATCTTTTATCTCCATCTATTCTTTCCTTGTTTATTTGTTTCCATTCTAAAAACCAGCAGAGAGTGCATCGGGAAGGAGGGAAAAGAGACTCTAAAAGGTTTCTCCAACAATACAGCAAAGGGGAGTGTACTATTACACTACAAAATTTTACATATTTGCAATGAACAAATCCATTACAACTCTATTGCAAATTACTTCTTGCAACAATTTTCCAATGGATAAATGCCATCATTTTTTTTAACACATTGCAATTCCTTTTAGACGGGAAAAGGTACATTGTAAAATTTTGCAATGTATTTGCAATAGATTAGCAACAGATTAGAATTATATCAGTTGCAAAAATATTATGAGTTTGCAATGGAGTTGTAATAGATTTGTAACCACTACATTGCAACATCTGCTGCAAATGGGTTATGATGTACTCTCTACAAGTGTAAGAATCGCACATAAGGAATACAGTGGTACCCCATGAGGGGTAAGGTTATCGAGCCACAAGGGCTGGACTTAAAGTACTTACTCTTCTTCCAATGTCTAGTTGAGCAAGAGTTGGGTTGGTTATAAGAATAAAAACAAACAAAAAAAAAGGAAAGAACAGGTGCAGATAATAGATGGATTAGGAACAAGGTTTTCAATAAACAAGAGAGCAATGCCCCAGGATGATTCCTATGAGCTATAGCATGCTGACTTGCTTCTAAAGCCTATCAGCTACATTCTAAAGTTCAAGTGTGTGCTCAAAAGCAATGTTGCATCTATGGTTCTCAAGTACACTGAGTTTTTCCAAGATAACTGTGCAAATCAAACACATCAAGTTATGCAACACAAGATTAAACACATGAGCCTAAAAGAACTCCGTAGACATTAAAAGCAAGTAGTCAAAGCATACAAAGCATCATAGTTCATGTCCCAGGGCACCGTGGATGGTTAGCCAGTCATGGACGGGAACAATAAGGAAGAGAAAGAGAAAAAGCTAAAGGAAGAAGACATGACTCCCTCTTTCTCAAGATGATCTTCCTAGTTGAGCTCAATATGTTAACCCAACTTTCCTTGTGTCTCCAACACATCCTTCATCCCCTAGAAAATGTTGTGAAGCCTGATCTTTGCTCTCCTCAAAGTCCTCCCATAGGAGAGAAGAATCCCTGAACAAAGATGAGAGCAAAACCATAGAATCTGGAGTTAAAAAGAGGTGTTTTCGGGCTCGACACGGGCTAAGCATGGTCGTGCTTAGACCGTGTTTTCTCGATTAGGGTTTTGAGTGAATCGGCTGAGTGCTTGCCTGGATTTTCTAGTGGAAGGGAGCACGGTCATGCGCCGCCCGTGCTTCACTTGAGTGTGGTCGTGCTAGGAGCAAGCAAAGAGTGCTTTTCCTATTTAGCAAAAAGTACCTGAAGCCTAAAATAATCAGGTGCAAGGGCACGCTCGTGCTCTGACTGTGTTTGGCCTGAAAGCAACCCTTGCTTGAATTTTTACTTGGTGATCCTTTAGACAGAGATAATAAGTGGGACAGAGCATGATCGTGCTCTGCCCATGTTCATCTTGAGCACTTAGTAAAAATCTTCATTTTCCGTTCGTTTCATCCCCGATTTCACTACAAATTGTTTCGAACCCCAAAATCCTGCACAAGGAACAACTATACCAAGAATAGCACTGAATATACACAAAATTATGCTAAAGGACGAGTAAAATAATAAATTGAGGGTAAATAAATATAATATAAAATGCACTCATCAGGTTGCCTAGTTACAAGGGATTTGTAAAAGTTTTTTTTAGCCCGTGAAAATTCCATTGCAAATGTATTACAAATTTGCAACGAATTTGTAGTTGATTTCTTTAAACTATGACAAATCTATTGCAAATATATTGCAATTTTATGATGGATTTGCAATGGATTTTCTGAGTACTTGACAAATTATATTGAAAATATATTGGAAATTCGCAATAGATTTACAATGGATTTGTAAATACCTCATTGCAAATGGGTTGCAAATTTACAATGGATTTGTAATGGATCCTACAATTTTGTTGGAAACTAGTTGCAAATTTGTAATGGATTTGCAGTGGATTCCATTGCAAATCAGATGCAAATTTACAACAGATTTGCAACAAAATTTTTGGATACATAACAAATCCAATACAAATTCACCAAAGCCCTGTGCTCATATACATCAATGATTTTTATGATTATGATTCTAAGAAAACATAACACATATAAAAATTCAAATGTACTTAACAAAATATAACATACATAACAATAATAATTTTAGTGGAAGTATAACACACAAACGCAAATGAAAATGTTTAGTACAAACCAACGTGTACAACGACAAATGAAAAGGCCAACCTATAACTTAGGTCATCCTCCTGCTCTTTGTCTTCTTCCCCTTGAGGTTGTTAGGCTTACCCTGGTCCATCAAGTAATAATCCAGACTGCATCATCATTCTCATATGCTTCCACTCATGGTGCATCTATCTTATTATGTTTTTATTTTTCTTTCTACTGTATCAAATTTTTGTTTTGTTTTTCCAATTCTATGATTTTTTTTCATGCCCTCCATTTTTGACAAAATCTCTTATGGGGATCGTAGCTACTGAAGATCCTGGGGAGTTGATGTAGTACCACTAGAACATGACTTTGGATACAAACCTAATGTTAAGGACATAGCATTCATATCAAGTGTTGAAGGCTATGAACCATCTAATAAGGGGTTAGGTATAAAAGTTTTACAAAGGGTTTTGGAAGAACTTTTTGTCATCCAAGAAGAGGAAGGAAGGGAGAGAGACTCTCAAAGGTTTCTATAACAATACAGTAAGTTGGAGATCCTTATCCACCATTTAAGGCACCATTACAATATAAAATTTTTATAGATTTGCAATGGAAAAATCCATTACAACTCCATTAAAAATTTCTTCTTGCAATAGTTGACGATGGATAAACATCGTCATTGTTTGGCTCATAGAAATTCTTTTGCGATGGGAATGGGTCTGTTGCAAAATTTTGCAATGGATTTGTAACACACAGGCAACGAATTAGAATTATATCGGTTGAAAAACCATTATATGTATGCAATGGAGTTGTAATGGATTTGTAACCACTCCATTGCAACATCCATTACAAATGGGATGTATAGTTGCAAGGTATTTGTAATAGACTGTTTTGGCCTGTGACAAATCAATTGCAAATGTGTTACAAATTTGCAAGGGATTTGCAATGGATTTCCTAAAACTATGACAAATCTGTTGCAAATATGTTGCAATTTTATGATGGATTTGCGATAGATTATTTGAAAATGTGACAAATGCCATAGTAAATGTATTGTAAATTTGGAACAAATTTGCAATGGTTTTGTTAAAAACCCATTGCAAATGAGTTGCAAATTTACAACGAATTTGTAATAGATGTGTAAAATTCCATTGCAAACTAGTTGCAAATTTGTAATCGATTTGCAATGCATCTATAAATGTCCATATATATCAATGTGTTTCATGATTATGATCCTAAGAAAATATCATACATAGAAATTCACATGTACGTAACAAAATATAACATACATAATAATAATTGTAGTTGAAGTATAACACGGAAAAACACAAATGAAAATGTTGAGTAGAAATTACATGTACAAAGACAAATGAAAAGGCCAACCTTAAAATATAGGTCATCTCCTCTTCCTCCTCCTCCTCCTCTTCCTCTTCCTCTTCTTCCCCATGAGGCTATGATGGTTTTCCTACACCATCAAGTGGAAATCCAGAATGCATCATCATTCTCATAGGCTTTCCCTCACGGTGCATTTGCCTTATCATATTATGGTTTTGATGCATCAAATTTTGGTTTTGTTGTTCCATTGTATCATTTTCTTTTTCATGCCCTACATCTTTGACACAATCTCTTGTGGGATCATAGCTATTAAAGATGGCGGGGAGTTGATGTAGCACCACTAGAATATGACTCCGGATTTAAGTCAGATGCTTGAGACCCGACACCATAAACTCTCTTCTTATTTTCTCTACTATAAGCCTCCAAGTACATAGCATCCATACCAAGTGGTGAAGACTATGAACCATCTAATAAGGGGTTTGTTATAAAATATATTACAAAGGATTTTGGAGGAATATTTTGACTGCCAAGCAAATAAAGAAAGGGAGAGAGACTCTCAAAGGTTTGCGAACAATATAGCAAGGGGGAAAGCCTTATGCACCATTTAGGGGACCATAGCACTAAATAGAAATCCATTTCAAATTTGTTCTTCCAATGGTTTTGCGACTGGTAAACACTATCATTTTTTTCTCATCGCAATTTTTTTACGATGGGAAGCAGTCCTTTGCAAAATTTTACAATTGATTTGCAACCCATTGGCAACCGATTAGCATCATATCGGTTGAAAAAAAAACATTATAAGTTTGCAATTGAGTTGTAACTTATTTGCTACCACTCCATTGCAATATTCGTTGCAAATGGGTTGTAGAGTTGAAGGGGATTTTCAATAGATTGTTTGGCCCCGTGGTAAGTCCATTGCAAATGTGTTACAAATTTGCAATGGATTGGCAACTGATTTTCAATATTGTGACAAATCTTTTGCAAATACGTTGCAATTTTACGATGGTTTTTCAATGCATTTTCTGAATACCTGACAAATTGCATTTCAAATATGTTGCAAATTTACAACAAATTTGCAATGGATCCGTAAAATTCCATTGCAAACTAGTTGTCAATTTGTAAGGAATTTGCAACGGATTTGTAAAAGTCCATTGTAAAATAGTTACAAATTTGCAATGGAGTTGTAACAAAGACAAAAGAAAATGTTTAAATGAAGTAACGTGCACAAAGACAAATGAAAAGGTCAACCTATTACTATAGGTGTCATGCCCCGACCAGCGTGTCCCACACATGACATACTACCACAATAACCGAAGGGAGGTCAAACCATGCCTCAACCCTAGATCACTGTAAGACTAACTTGTTCCCTTTAACGAATCACTATAACAAAGGAGATAATACAACAATATATATACATACCAACCCTTCTATACATAACCATCAAGGTAACATAAAGAAATGGAACATAAAGGATCATAACATGAAAGTCATAGTCTCAATAACAACTCAAACACAGAGTATAATTTCTTATACAACACCTGGACACTACTGACCTACAGGAGTACCCAAGGAAAAGAAATACATAATATAAGTGAACAACATCCTAGCGGATCCCTCATAATACATGCCAAAGAAAGGAAATAAACATACACAAACTTAAATAATAATAATAATATTATAACAAACTCTTACCAAGCACTTCACGTCTGCACCTCTACACTATGCTAACACCTGGGAGGAAGAAAGAGGGGGATGAGTAACTATGTTACTCAGTGAGGGGATAAACAAGGAACTATAAGATCATACATTTTAAAATATAATCACTATATTGAAAATATGATTTAAAAGTTCAACAATAAACAAAGATAACATAAGTAACAAGTATGAAACAAGAATTTAGGTTTGCATAAATAATATTCACCGATTATAATCCTTTAAATCATCAATGAATCCAAAACAAATCTCAAATCCAAAATCATGCTTTTTTTAATAAATCATCAATTCAGCGTTGTCAAGAAAAAAACAAATTGATAATTGATAATATAATAAATAGCCTTAAAACCCTCCATAGCTAACCTTGGCCTCAATTAGGTCTGGAGCCACCATGATCTGCATCTCTTGTCGTTGGCTGTTGTTGAACTGACGGACACATTATGGGTGTTTAAATTATGCAAATATATAAGCATGCAAGTATGCACTCAATACTACAATTGGTCCATTCTACCGCAAGTGTACGGGTTGTCAAGTAATACCTCATGGGTGAGCACAAAAGTTGTATTTTCCCAGAAATGGTGAGAAGCTCCTATTACTTCTTTTTCACTTAATCAATAGCCTAATTGTTTATGCTTTTTCTTTGGTTTACTTGTACAATGCTACTGAACAATACAATTAGAGATGATGTTAAGCCCACCCAGAAGGAGTTGGGATTATGTAATATAAGTATCTTGATTATTAATTATGATAGGCATTAACTGTTAATTGTGTTATAGGTTCGAACCCGGGGAATTTAAAGGCCTACTAGCCCCAATAAGCCATGGCAGCTAGGCTTAAACCACTAAGAATTTAAGATGGAATCTCTTCCACCCCAGCCTCCTAGGTTTGCCTTAAGTACAGGAATCCCATAAGAAGAGACCAATTAGACCCTAAGCCTAAGGGACAATCAATCCCCAATCCGGAAACCTAGCTATGCTTAACCTCTTAGAACATGCATAGATCTATCATGGCATGAACATGCATATCCTCCTCATCCATATTAACAATAGTAAGCAATTAAGAACATTCAATGATTATGAAAACTAGAGCAATTTATATTAATCAATCAAGATTCATAAATAACAACCAAGTGACCTAGACATACAATTCCCCTCCAATTAGGTTCTTATGGATCATACAAAACAAATCATCAAAACACAAGTGAACCACAAGACCAAATAAAGAATAAATAAGCTTTTAATGTATTTCTAGATTCTAACTCCCTCCAATAGTTTTGTGAAGATAGGGATTAGAGGATCCCAAGATTGTCCGATGACATGTGTCATTCACACCCCTCTATTGATGATCTTTGAAGATGTTTGTCATACACGATCTTCTCCGATGGTGCTCGTTGATGTACTATTGAGAAATCCACTGTAATACGTTGGAATATGGAAGCAACACCATCTTCCACCACTCAGATCTCCACAAATCTGACCTTCCTAGCTTCTTCGGTTAAAGAGTTTCCTAGAATTTAGAGAATACTATGTATTTATAGTAATCAGATCTGTGACGGCCTCACCATCAGCATTATGATACCAGTTGTGAGTAAGTTGTTGCTTGGGCTCCAAGTTACATCCTGACACAGTCTTTGGGCTTTATAAATTTTGACAACGGCAGTTATAGACTTCACAATAGCTGTTTTGAGGCCGTTATGGCTTCTGTGTTGCTACCAGTGAGCTCATGCTGCAATAGCTTAATCACGGCAGTGGTAAGTGTGGGCAATGGGTATTATGAGTTACCATAATAGCCTTTGTGAGTCGTGGTGCAGCCTTGATTCAGCAACTTGTTTCATTTTAGTTCAAAACATCCTCAAATTTGCTTCTTTATTCATAAAATAGAAATAAGGGTCGTTGTGAACAAAAGAATGAAATTTCATACTAATGAAGTGCTAAACAAGTATAATTTCATCCTAAATATAGTGTAAATGAGATAGAAAATATGATCAGTTTAGCACTTATCAGGAACCTATGTGGTGACTCTGGGTACCCAGCCCTGCACACCTTTTAGGTTCTCTACGCCCATCCAAAAATGGTGGTACCTCATATGAGTTCTCTATACCACCCTAACTAGGTCGGCCCATGGAAACTCTATCCCTTATTGTAGTGAGTATTTGGGACCCCCTATGTCACCATCAAAACAAATAAATAGAATAGTGCCCATAGACCTAGTGTATGAATCAACATGATTGTAGAAATCTCATCATGATTGTAGAAATCTCATCATGATTTCACAAGTTCAAATATATTCAACTCCCACTCCAAGAGTGAGTAGTTTGCTCATAACAACTCAAGTAAATACCATTTCTTCAAGACAACATCTATTAAAACTAATTCTTGAATATACATTTCAAGCATAACATCATCAATAACATAAAATGTGTTGCATAATTATTTTGCATAAACTCATTTAATATCACAACAAGAATCTCAAATTTCATGAAACATTCACTTTGGAATATATGATTCAAAAGTAAAGTTTTCAACGAAAGTACAATGCTCTTCATAACTCTTTCAATAAACTTAATCATGATTCATTCAAACTTAGTTTCCAAATACCATAGAAAGCATTTCAAGAACTTTTAGTAATGTTAAATTATCATTCAAAGGAAATGTAAATTAAGTGAAATAAAGCATGCATGATACTATAGTCCATGTAATCAGTAAATCACACTCACAAACTTGGCGAGTTATACAACTCTGGTGTTAATTATCCACTAGCTCTTTACCCTTGCTCAAAGAGTCGCCTCCTAGAACCAATTAAACAAACAAAGCAACCAAACATTAAAACCAAAACTACTCTTTACAACAATGAAGGAAAATTCAAAAAAATGGGAGATAAATACCTCTAAGTTTTACTAAGAACCTTGTCTAAATGATCCTACAAAGATTAACCTCTCACAACACTCAAAGCTGACAAGAATAGCAAAGAAAACTCTAATTGGTTAGGTGCTACAGTAACCCTAACCTAGAGGATGAATGATCTCCCTTAATCTCCAACAAAATCAAAGTAATACAACTAAAAACTTCTTCAAAACATCAATTTCAATCAAAATATAAGAAATTGCATCATTCAAGAATAGAGGAGAGAAGAAGAAGAAGAAGAAGAAGAAAAGCATTACCTCAAAATTTCTCAAACCTAACAAGGAATCTTCTCAAGAGAGGAGGAAGAAGATATTTAAGCTTCTTCTTTAATTTAAGGACATAATATGGTGAGATTGAGGTGACAAGAAGATGATCTAGAGGAGGAGTGGTGTGGGGAAGGAAAAGACTTGAAAGAAGATGAAGGAACAAAGCAAAATGGGGATTTTTAAAGCCTTAGCCCTAGAGTTCTCGCGGACTAACTTGAGGCCGCAAGGGAGGCTGTAAGGCTCTCATGATGGCCTTATGGGCTCCCTTGCGCTCACAAGGGAGGCCGCAAGACCTCTCGGGTTGGCCTTACTGGCTCCTTTGCACCCATATGGGAGGCCGCAAGGCCCCTAATTTCAGCCCTTGCGGGCATCCAAGTTGCCTGCAAGGCTCTGGCCTTGCTCTTAGCCTTTTTAGGAGTTTTCCCATCCATTTTTAACCTCCAAAGGACCCCAAATAGGGTCCTAACATAAGGCAATACTCAAGAGAAATGACAGGCAAAAGGTACACACAAGAAATTGGGTCGAAAATGAAGTAAGGATGTAGGAAAAAGTCAGAATACCACATCCTAGCCCCTTAAAGAAATTTTGACAGCAAAATTTTCACATACCTCTAGCTTCAAACAAAAGAGGGTACTTGGTCTTCAACACTTCTTTTGGATCCCATGCAACCTTTTCTACAACATCATTCCTCCAAAGCACCTTTACCATAGGAATGACTTTTCATTGAAGAGTCTTCACTTGACGATAAAAAATCATCACTAGTTGAAATTCAAATTTCAAATCTTCTCTCAAATCTACCGGTGGTGCTTCGAGATAATGAGATGGGTCAGGGACATATTTCTTTAACATGGACACATGGAACACATTATGGATTCTCTCCAACTCGGGTGGTAACTCTAACTAATAAGCCACCAGTCTAATCTTCTGTAGGATAAAAAAATGGACCAATATACCGGGGATTCAACTTCCCCTTCTTCGAAACCAAATTATACCCTTCCATGGAGACATATTTAGGAACACTTTATCCCAACCTTAAATTCCTAACACTTCCTGTGGTTGTTTGCATAGCTCTTTTGCCTATCTTGAGTTGCATTCAACCTTTCTAAAATTAATTTCACTTTCTCAGCAGTTTGATCAATCAAGTCTATACTTTAAAGCTTCCTTTCTCCTACTTTATGCCAACAAAAGGAGTTCTACATTTCCATCTATAGAAAGCCTTGTATGGTGCCATGTTAATACTTGCTTGGAAACCAGTGCTAGGTATTGATCCCAACTTCCTCAAAAATCCATGACACAAGCTCTCAACTTATCCTCAAGTGTTTGAATGATCCTTTCAGACTGAAAATCTATTTATGGGTGGTAAGCAGTGCTAAATTTCAAAGTTGTACTAAAAGCCTCCTAAAACCTTTGGCAAAATTGAAATGTCAATCTGAGGTCTCGATCTGAAATTGTCAAAACTGGCACCCCATGCAGGTTCACTATCTCATCAATATACAACTTTGCTAATTTCTCCAAAGAGTACTTAGTATGAACAGCCAAGAAATCTGCTGACTTTGTCAACTTGACCATATCACTCACACTGCATCATAACCATCATATGCCTGTGGTAAACCAACCACAAAATTCATCGTCACATGTTCCCACTTCCATTCTATGATTGGTAGGGGTTGTAGTACTCATGATGGTCTCTGATGCTCTACTTTGACTTGCTGACACACCAAACACTTAGCCACAAACTTTGCTATCTCTTTCTTCATCCTTGACCCCCAATAATTCTCTTTGATTATTCTGTACATCTTAGTACTTCCAAGATAAACTGCATACTTAGAAGAGTGAGCTTTTTCCAATATAGTTAACACACCCTTGCCTGCGTGTTTCACAACTTCACAGGTGTTGAAGTAGTAAAGTACCCAAAGGGAGGGTAGTCGAAGCCATAAGGAATAGACTCTAGTAACAAGTAAACCTTGCTAAATAGTCAAGTTGAAAATCAATTGTTGAACTCAATCAAGATGCTATCAAAAAGAAAATATAAGAACAAAAGCAAAAGGCTAAGAAGATGATACAATCGATGATAAAATGAGGTACCCAGAAAATGCTCCCCTTAGAATTCTAGTTTCAAGTGCAAGACTCAAACTACGCTTCCCTAATAGAGATTTAATGAGTCATGGAAATCCAAAAACACAAGGTCTCAAATCTAAGGTCAACCATGACTAGCCCCCTAAGAGATCCTAGTGGAGAAAAGACTCTCGATGCCTCACACCAAGTATTATTGCTTGAAGTTCTAGGGATTCCAAGTGATAAACCCTATTTCCAAATCTAGATCAAACCCTTTGGTCAAGGCGAAAGATTCCTAATTAAAAATAAGCCCTGGCGGAAAGAAAACTCTTGACGCCTCACTCTTTATGCAATTGTAAATAACTCTTGGAATATAGAGGTAAGATAAATCACACCGAAGGAGAAAGGGGATATTCCACTACCTCTCGATTCACCCTGTCAACCCTCTTGAACCTTGGTAAATCTAATCCTAATGGTGATGGTCACTCATCAAAAGGATGATTAAAAGAGATTCTCAACCCTAGTTCACTCTATGGGAAAATAAAACATCAAGCACACAAGATTGAAACTCAAATAAATTCTCAATTAAAGGAAACACAATAAAAACCAATGAATCAAATACATCATAGGGTTTACATGTCCAAGTACCCACTAGGGGTTTAGCTCTCCATGAGGCAATACAAAATCAAAGATAAAAGCAAATAAAAGTGCAAATAATCCATAAAGATAACCCCCTTTTATTCTATGATCATGGTCTCTAAAAGACGCTCTCCCTTCTCCAAAGACTCCTCTGTCAAGCCTATGGCACACCTCAACGAATTAACGCTATCGGTAGCTTCCCCAATAACTTTCCTTTGAATAAAATCGATGTGGAATGGCATAGAAGCACTCCCAAACCTCATAAAAACCTCTTCTAAACCCTAGCTGAACTTTCTCCAAAAGATAAGGAAAATATCCCCAAATAACTCCTCGAAACGGATATTTAAATTCTGAAATCGTTCATCCACACGGGCTCAAACATGCCTATGTGGAAAATCCACATCGACATGTGGAAAATCTATATGCCTATGTAGATTTCATGCATCACATAAAGCTTCTCATAAAGATTCTAGATTTCTTTATTTTTTTCTTCTAAGACCACCCGGACCGACACAGACCCATGTGGTACGTCATCTGGCATTTCTTGATGTCTAAAACCATTTGGAGAGCTCTTGTAACCTTTGAACAAACTAGAACATGAGCTCATAACTGCCTTTCTGCCCTTTTACATCACTGATTGTCCTAAATTCTTAAGAATTTGGCACACTCTCATGTGTATAATCACGGCTTGTATCTCAGAAGTTATGTTGCACAAAAGAACTCCATAAAGGACCTCATAAACTATTTTTGTATTCTTTCTCTTCAACATGCCTTGGCAATACTAAATGCACAAAAGAACACGAAAACCCAAGAATGAGCAATAAAACCTAATGAAAACAATGCTCAATGTAAGTAAATCATACTAACTAATTTGCATTCAGAAGCACTTATCAAACTTCGTTGATTGTCCTCAACTAAAATTAACACATTAAAACATCGAAGAGGAAAAATGGAAGTGCTTGGCCTTAGGTTCATCAAAAGTGTGCAAGAATATCATTCTAGAAGTAAGGAAGATTTCAAACCCCAAATGAAAAAAATCATTGCTTTAGCAAAAACTCAAATAAATAAGAATTAATATCCAAAAGAGTGTGTGTGTAAACTCACTCATCTCAACCCAACGTCCACTCCTTGAAGTTCTTATTTATGAGGACTTATCTATAGACCAAAAGAATAGGTAGTAGCTACACACATCCTCTTCGGTAGCCCTTCCCTAAGATGCCTCCAGGATGGCTTTCACACTTCCGAGGTGATACCTCTTTCTACCGGGGGTTACTTAGCTTTCAATCATCCTATTAGATAGCTCTTTCTCTCATTAGGGCATAGTTAGTATCCAACTTATGAGAGTAGCTTCACACATTATAGGTGGTAGCTTTTTCCATCCCCTATGTACAAGCAAGACAACATTTTTTTATATTGAATTTGAAACTGCAAAAATGCTACTACAGTCCCTTAATTACTAAACTAGAGTTTTCAAGGTTTAATGAGTGAGTAGTGCAAAATAAAAGGCAATTGGACAAAAAAATTCTAAGGATTTCAGGTAAAACTAGAGAATGATGGCATTCACTGTTCAAAATTCTGCTAAACTTAAGAATAAAACCCTTGTACATAAAGTGAACCATTATTGGCTACATGAGCATAAACATGGAAAGCATAAGTAGAAAACATGTGTAATGTGAACTCCCCCTCCCCCCCACTTGAGATGTACATTGCCCTCAATGTATGCATGTAAGCATAATAAAGAGAACAACAAGAAAAATAAGCGTGTGAAGGTGAGCAATTGAAACAATACCCACATGAACTCTGAACGAAGAATTTGGTAGAGTCTAAATCACAAGAAGTTGAATTCCAAAAGACTGTGAAGATCAAATGACCATTTGGAAATGCCACATGGCTGTGTCTATTACTACTCATCAGCAACAAGACTCATAAGACCATCTGCATGTATATAGAAGGGGTTCAGTGAAGCTTATCACAAGCATAATAAAAATGAGTTTAGAACGATAAATAGATCAGGTATAAACTCGATACAAGCACCAGTAAAATAACGATCAGAAGGTAGAACCTTTTTCAGTGATCAAGTCCAAAAGATAGAGAGAAACAATAAAAACAGTAAACAAGAAAACCAAATCCAAGAGTAGGACACTTCAAGCGTTAACATCATCTACTGTTGCTGCTGGGGATGCTGGTGATGACAGTGGTGCTTGAGGCATGGGAGATGCGGTCGAATCAAAGTCTCACGCCATCATCTGTTGTAGCATGGTTAGTAGTGTCATCATCTTGGTATGGTACTCTGCGATGCGAGCAATCACCTTTGAATGGTTCGATGCCTGAGTCACACACATATCAGCAAGGTCAGTTTAGAGGACACCCACATCACTATCAAACCTCTCTAAATGATCATAGGCTCGAGGAGAGGGATGCGCAAAGAACCTTGGTCTCCATAGATGCAGGTTGCGATGATGAACCTGGTTGTGCATCCTAGGGCTCATCACTCTTGTCCTTAATCATTTAGAGGAAGCACAACTAATACATACTTACCTGGAGTAGCCCTCTTCACCATACCCATCACGCAAAATATATCTAAGCCCAGTGGTGAAGAAATGATGACCTTCTTAACTCCTCGAACTTCCTTGAGAAGACCTATCCCCCGAATTAGTGATGTGAGTACACCCACACCTACATACTGACCCTAATGTCTCATATGGCTGGCCACAACATATCCCAACTGAATGGGAAAACTCTGCACCATGGAATAGAGGTAAAGAAGGTCCAATTTTCTCAAGACACCGGTACTATCACCCCATTCATTTATTGACATGCTAAGAATGGCATGAATGTACCTATGAGCTACGCGAATAAGTAAGGAGGCTTAGTAGAGCTTGGCTCATACTGAAGGCCTCCACACAACATCTTGGAAACATGGCTAGGAGTCACTCTGAAGGGATAATCTGATGGCAGCTGAGCATACTGCTCTATGTGAAAAAAATCCTTGTTGTACAATCCAAACGTGACAGAAAACTACATCAAGCTTATGCTGTGGTACTGTCTAAGTGCGCATAATTGGATCATGCCCTCTACGACTATAGTCATTGTACGATCGGTTGAAGTTAAAGGATGCAAGGACATCCAGTGTAAGATTACAAGTAGCTAAATCCTTGATATAAAGGAGCATATTCCAATCACCAATTGAAAGGAACTTGAGTACTTCCTCTACCAATTCTCCTGCACACACATATTCAATCTCTACCAATGCCTACAAATTAGGAGTTACAGACTGTCCAAATTTGAGCCTCGATAGATTCTTAAGTCTAACTTAATGCTCAGGTACCAAGAAGTCCAACTACTTAAGGGATGCCTCACAGGGTCCACGAGGGCACTTGGAAGCCAGTTTGTTAGTTCTAAGAGCCATTCCCGCAAAAAGAGAAGGAATCAAATTTAGTATGAAAACCATTCTTCAGAAATCTACGTGGTCGTATGAAAATTCCACATGGCCATGTGTGTGCTCTGGATGAGCAAAACACAATTATGGGAATCCACACATCCATGTGGATCTGTATCCATGGTGAGCATGCCGCAGTTGGACCTCAACGACTCTCAAAACTCGCTACAAATGACTCAAACCCTTAAATAAAGCATGCACAAGTGCTTTTTCATGGAAATAACTTGCTAAAATGGATTAATTATCACCAAAATCAAAGAGAAGAATCATGGCAAAGAAAGGAAAAGAGAAAGTCTTAACGGAGAAGATGAGGCTTAAAAACTTAGGTAAAATACTGGAATACCTCAAAAATCCATTAAGTAGTTGATAGAATGGATGGGGAAGAAGAAAAGACATGATCCTTGGTGTGGAGACGTTTGAATGTGAAAGGCCGCGAAGATGAAAAATGAGAGAAAATGCACCCTTTCAAATTTTTATGATCCACACGAGAATAAGGAATTTTCACATGCCCATATGTCTCCACGAGGCAAACCACAGGGGAACTCATATGCCCTTGTAGATTCTATGGATGGAAAAAAAGTTTCAGAAACAAATCAACATGGCCGTGTGGATTCTTCAGATAGTGTCAAATTTTCTGAAAAAAAATCCACATGGGCATGTGGATTATCTAGATGGACAAAACAAAGTGTGAAACTATCCACATGGGCATGTGGAAATTTCACATGCCCATGTGTTTAAACTTTTAGCCCATAAATTGTTCAAATTCTGTTGAAAACAGTGGAAACAAATGGATAGGCTGCAGAAACTAAAATTTAGCCAATAGATAACCAGAAACTTGACTAAACGCATGGAAAGAAACCTAAACTTTGCCACAAAGAATAATATATGAATTAACATCAAAAGATGATGAAAGCACTCAACACCAATAGTATCAAACAAAAGTGACTACTCATTGGAATTATTTCTGCAGAATTAAAAATATGAACTATAACTAAAGAAAACACTTGAGTTGCCTCCCAAGAGCTTGTTTTATGTCATGAGCTTAATGTACTTGTTTCTTACCTCAAGGGGGTTCATGAAGCAAAGATGCTCTCTTACTTGCATCCTTAAAGCATGATGAACAATGATTTTGTAAGTTAAAGGATGAGTGATAGAGCTTGTTACCAAATGAGGGAATATCACTCTTAGCTTGTGTGTGCTCATCCCTAGAAGTGTTGGGGTGTTTCTTGTGGTGATGTCTCAACCTCTTCAGCTTTTGGATCATCTTCTTCATTATCCCAGGGTAGGTTGTACTTTATCCACTAGACAAAATGATGAAATTTCTTCATTCTTAGCCTCTTGGTCTAGCTATCCTGCCAGTGGATCTCGGCATAACATGTCCTACACATAATCATCAAATAACTCATCAATTATGTCAAGAAAGTATAAAGTATCATCAAAATCAGACAATGTCTCATGGCTTCTGCAAGGCGATAGGTCAATTTCTCATCCCTAATCCTCAATGTCATCTCCCCCACCATCCATGTCAATAAGAGCCTTTGAAGTATGCAGGAGCGGTCTCCTAAGTATCAATGGTACATCGACATCCTCATCCATATGAAGAACCACAAAATCAATAGGAAAGATATACTTGTCAACCTTGATAAGAACATCTTCAATGATACCCCTCGGACGTCTAATTGAACAGTCAGCTAACTGAAGCATCATCCAAGTGGATCTTGGTTCTCCCAAACCCAACATATGGAAGAAAGTGTAAGGCATCACGTTAATAGTTGCTCCTTAGTTTGCCAATGCATTTTCTTCACCCAAATTCTCAATGTTGCACGGAATAATGAAATTTCTGTGATCCTTCATCTTGTTCGGCATGATCTTCTGCAATACTTTCAAACATGATTCATCTAAGATCACCACTGCACTCTCCTCCATTTTTCTTTTATTGGTCAAGAGGTCCTTCAAAAACTTCTCAAAATGAGGCATTTGTGACAACGCCTCCATGAATGGGATATTAATGTGCAACTGCTTGAATAGGCCTAGAAATTTCTTGTATTGCTCATTGTTTTGGTCAGTTTTTAGTCTTGAAGTGAAGGGGATCCTTGGTTTCTAAGGTGTGGGAATTATCTCTTTCTCCTTACCCTTCTCCTCAATCTTTTTCTCCTTGGGTGAATCATGTGCAACCTTCTTAGCTGGGAGCTTACTCTCAAGTTCACGACCACTCCTCAAAGTAATTACTTTCAGCTGTTCTCTTGGGTTCATCTCTGTGTTACTAAGCAAGCTCTCTTGGGGTCTCTCCAAAAGTGACTTTGTAACCGTCCCACCTGACTTTCCAAATTGTGCAATGATATAGTGTGGCTATGAAGTAGTCTCTATGCCCTGAAAACATGTATCGGAAGACTGGATGAATTTGGTTAGTGCCTTTTCCAATCCGATTCTCTTGACCTAAAACTCTATTCTCCAAATTTAGAAATTGTGGTTTCTAAAAACATGGTTGTGCAGAAGGTCTCAACAGCGCTTGATTGCTCCAAGAAATTTTTTTGGTGATTTCACTACCGCGGATTGAATGTATTACTATAGAGGTTGTCTTGCTCTCTCACTGCATTCCCACAAAATCTTCCTCCTCAACAACAGCTACATCACTGACAAAAATAAGATATCCATATGAGCTATGTTTACCTCCACACCCATCTCAGTTCATCACCACTACCACTCTTACAAAAGTTAGAGTATCAAACTTCTTGCTCAATGATTCCACTTGGGCTGCTAGGGATGTGATTGCATCAATTTCATGAAGACCAGTTATCTTCTTCTTGTTAGAGCATTCCATTGATACTTGCTCATAACTATTTCTTCAATGAGTTATCGGGCAACTTCTGGGGTTTTGCTTCCTAAGGTACCTCTTACTATGGCATTAAGTAACTATTTCATGCTTGGATTAAACCCATTGTAGAGGTATGGATAATCATCCACTTGGGGAACCTGTGTTGAGGATATTTCCATAGAAGATCCTTGAACCTTTCCCATGTCTCAAAGAGAGATTCCAATTCCATTTGCACATAGGAAGATATCTCAATCATAAGCTTTGCAGTTTTTCTGGGAGGGATGTACTAAGCAAGAAAAGCTTCTACCATTTCCTCCTGTGTAGTGATTGATGCTTGAGGTCATGACTGTAACCAATGTTTTGCTTCTAAGAACTTCTCAATGTGATTGTTTGGATCTTCATCTGCCAAACTGCTAAACTGTGCGGACTTCTGTATCATTTGGATGAAACTCAGCTTGAGCTCAAAGCTTTGAGCTGTAATCGGTGGTTGACAATGCTAGACTACTTGCTACAAGCTGTAGGTCTTGCACAGTGTGAGAGTGTCCTCTATTGCTTGTTCTGCTAGGCCATGTTATCAGACCCCTCAAATTCTATTTTAGCTTGATAGTTTTGTTCTTGTACCAGTTTATTTCCTGACTTATGAATTCTCTGCTCAATCACTAGATTATCTTCAACTGATGTTGAATGGTTAACTCAGGTCATAACCTAGAGCCGAAACCAAGAAAAGAAAAACAAATTAGAATGGTAGAAGAATAGGTGATAAGGAATAGATTAGATTGTGAAAATCTAAAATAGCAAAGCATAAATGCTTCTAAGACCCCTATCCCCAACAATGGGCCAAAAACTTGACACACCCTTGTGTATGTTCTGCAAGTGCACGGGTGTCGAAGTAATAAAGTACCCAAAGGGCGAGTAGTCGAATTTAAAGGGAATAGACTCTAGTAACAAGTAAACATTGCTAAATAAAAAATTTTAAAATCAATCGTTGAACTCAATCAAGATGCTATCAAAAAGAGAATAAAAGAACAGAAGCAAAAGGCTAAGAAGATGAGACAATCAATCAGAAAGTGGGATACCCAGATAATGCACCCCCTAGGCTTCAAGTTTCAAGTGCAAGACTCAAACTACGCTTCCCTATTTGAGATTCAATGAGCCATGGAAATCTAAAAATACAAGGTCCCAAATCTAAAGTCAACCATAACTAGTCCCCAACGAGATTCCAGTCGAGAGAAGACTCTCGATGCCTCACACCACGTATGATTGCTTGAAGTTCTAGGGATTCCAAGTGATAAACCATATTTCCAAATCTATATCAAAGCCTTTGGTCAAGGCGAAAGATCCCTAATCGTAAATAAGTCCTGGTGGAGAGGAAGCTCTAGACACCTCACTCTTTATGTAATTGCAAAGAACTCTTGGAATATGGAGGTAGGATACATCACACCGATGGGGAAATGAGGTATTCTGCTATCTCTCAACTCACCCTCTCAACGTTCTTGAACCTTGGTAAATCTAAAAGTAATGGTCATGATCACTGATCAAAAGGATGATTAAAAAATATTCTCAACCCTAGTGTCACTCTAAGGGAAAATCAAACATCAAGCACACAAGATTGAAACTAAAATAATTCTCTATTAAAGGAAACACAATAAAAGTTAATAAAACAAATTCATCCTGGGGTTTACATGTCCAAGTACCCACTAGGGATTTAGCTTTCCCTGGAGCACTACAAAATCAAAGATAAAGGCAAATAAAATTGCAAAAAATCCATAAAGCCCCTTTTGTTCCATAATGATGGTCTTTAAGAGCCACTCTGCCTTTTCCAAAGGCTCTTCTATGATGCCTATGGCACACCTCGGCGAATTGATGTTGTTGGTGGCTCCCCCAATAACTCTCCTTAGAAGGAAATTAATGTTGAATGGCATAAAAGTGCTCCCAAACCTTACAGAAACCTCTTCCAAATCCAAACCAAACCAAAATCTCTTCAAAAGATAAGAAAAAGATCCCCAAATAACTCTTTCAAACGGCTATTTAAACTCTGAAATTGGGTATCCACATGGGCTCCCACATACCCATGTGGATCTCTTGCACCAACTCTTTATTATTGTTTTGGAGTTCCCTAATATGCTCCAACAATGAAGGTCTCACGACAAAGTTGGCTACCAACACTTTGCTGGCTTTAGTCTCAAGCTCTACTCTCAAGCCCTTCACTACTAGAAGTAGTTGCATATAGGACACCCTCAAAGAAGACACTAAAGTAGTAGACTTTCCTACTCTATGCATCAGCTACCACATTGGATTTTCCTAGATGGTAGTCTAAAATCAAATCAGAATCCTTTATCAACTCCAACCATCAACGCTGCCTCAAATTCCTTTCCTTCTAAGTGAAAAAGTACTTCAAGCTCTTTTCTTCAGTAAAAATTTGACATCTTTCCCCAAAGAGATAATGTCTTAAAATCTTCAAAGCAAAGATCATAGCCACCAACTCCAAGTCATCGGTGGATAATTCAACAGTGTTCCTTCAACTTCCTAGAAGCATAGGCTATCACCTTCCCTTCCTGGATCAACACACATCCTAACCCCTACCATGAGGCATCACTAAAGACTACAAACTCCTTTTCACTTTCTGGCAAGGTAAGCACTGGGGATGATGTCAGATGGTCCTTTAACATCTAGAAGCTCTTTTCAGACTCATCACTCCAAGTGAACTTAACCTCTTTTCGAGTTTACTTCTACAATGATAAGGCTATTGGAAAAACTCCTTCCACAAATCTCCTATAATAACCCGCAAGTCGAAGAAAACTTCCAACCTCAGTAACATTCTTCGGTCTTTCCCAATTAACAATAGCTTCCACCTTCTTTGGATCCACAAAGATTCTTTCTCCCGACAGCACACGCCAAAAAACCCCACTTTGCAAAGCCAAAACTCACACTTGGAGAATTTTGCATACAACTATTTCTCTTGAAAAGTTTGCAAAACACTTTGCAGATGTTGCGCATGCTCTTCATTTGAAGCTGAATACATGAATATGTTATCGATAAACATAATGATAAACTTATCCAAATAAGGCTTGAACACTTTATTCATTAAGTCCATAAAAGCTGCAGGGGCTTTGGTCAAACCAAACAACATCACTAAAAACTCATAATGACTGTAACGTGTCCAAAATGTCATCTTTGGAACATCGTTTGACTTAATCTTCAACTGATGATACCTAGACTACAAATTAATTTTAGGGAACACCTTTACTCTCTTCAAATGATCAAATAATTCATCAATCCTCAGTAATGGGTATTTGTTCTTGATTATTACCCAATTCAATTGCCGGTAGTTTATGCATAACCTAAATGATCCATCCTTCTTCTTCACAAAAAGAACTAGTGTACCCCAGGGTGATATACTTGGTTATATAAAACCCTTATCTACCAGATCTTGTAGCTTAGCCTTTAAGTCCCTTAGCACTTCTAGTGCCATCTGGTAGGGTAGTATAGAAATAAGAGACGTACCAGGAAATAGATCTATAATAAACCCCATCTCTCTGCTTGGTGGCAAACATGGTAACCTCTCACGAAAATCATCTGGAAACTTCTTAACCACGGTCATCTCTTCTATAGCTGGCTCTTGAATGCTTGTGTCCACCACATGTGCTTGATACACAAGACAACCCTTACTCACTAGCTTTCTAGCTTCCAAGGATGAAATCAAACATGAAGGCAAAGTCCTTCTCTCACCCTTTAACACTACTGTAGGTCCTGAGGACCCAGGAAAAGTCACTTCTTTCTTGAAGCAATCAATGGAAGCATGATGTCTATCCAACCAATCCATATCAAGAATAGCATTAAAATCCTTAATCTCGAAAGAATCAAGTCTATCGTTAGGACCACTACACTAACTATCAGGGGACATTCTTGGTACACCAAACTCCTGACTACCTTTAGTCCAGGGGTTCATAGCTAGCAGTATCTACCCCAGCCACCAGAGGAGTTTGTATTACCAACTCACACCCTAAGAGAGAAGGTGACTATTGGCATGACATGCAAATTCAGTGCTAATAAAAGAACTCCCTGACCCATAATCAATCAATGCATAAGCATCATGTTGGAAAATGGATAGCATACATGTGATCACATTAGGCCTGGCTGTGGAGTGTTACTGGTAGCACCCAACTTGCCAGTGGCTGGGGTAGATGCTGCTATCTGTGAATCCTTAGACTTGCTAGGGCAGCCTTGAGGTGGTGGTGCAGATCCTCCTCCTCCCGACTCTAGGCATGTTGATCTCAAGTGTCCAGTCTGAGACACTAAAAGCACTTGCGAGGAGGTAGACACTGTCCTTTATAAGGCTTTCCACAATTCCAACATTAGTTATTGGCTTATGGTGACACAAGGAGTACTATCAGAATGAGTGCATCTTTGCTGATCACTGCTTTGTGGTGGTGGAGGTCTAATAGGGCCTAATACAGAACTACCCTTGGATGAATAATCACTTTTTCTCTTCTTGTAATGCTGACCCACCTCTAGACTTCTTCTCTTGACCATGTTCTCCTGAGCATGCTTACCATTCTTAACCAAGTGCTCTATCCTCAAAGCTGACTGTACCACTTCCTTCAAACTTTTATTGCCTAAAACTACCATCCTTTCTCTAATGCCCAAATTCAAACCAACTTCAAATTTAGAAAAAAGAACTTCCTCTGTAGGTGACAAGTACGAAAAAAGCTAGCCAGATACTTCAGTTTTATACCAAATAAGGGGCTAGGTATAAAAGATTTTACAAAGGGTTTTGGAGGAATTTTTGGATGGCAAACCAAACGAAGGAAGGGAGAGAGACTCTTAATGGATTCTCCAACAATACAACAAAGGGGTAAGCCTTATCCACCATTAAGGGAACCATTACACTACAAAACTTTTATAGACTTGCAATGGACAAATCCATTACGACTCCATTGTAAATTTCTTCTTACAATAGTTTTTCGATGGATAAACATCACCAATTTTTTGTTCATTGCATTTCTTTTGCGTCGGGTAAGGGTCCGTTGCAAAATTTTACAACGAATTTGCAACCTATTGGCAATGGATTAGCATCATATCGGTTGCAAAAAACATTATAACTTTGTAATGGAGTTGTAACAGATTTATAACCACTCCGTTGTAACATTCGTTACAAATGGTTTGCATAATTGCAAGGGATTTCCAAAAAATTGTTTGGCCGAGTGACAAATCCATTGCAAATGTGTTGCAAATTTGCAAGGGATTTGCAACAGATTTCTGAAAATTGTGACAAATCTGTTGCAAATACATTATAATTTTATGATGAATTTGCAATTGATTTTCTGAATACACGACAAATTCTGTTTCAAATATGTTGCAAATTTGGAACAGATTTACAACATATTGATAAAAATCCCATTGCAATTAAGTTGCAAATTTACAATGGATTGGCAACGGATCCGATAAATTCTGTTGCAAACTAGTTGCAAATTTGTAATGGATTTGCTACAAAAGTCCATTGCAAACCAGTTGCAAATTTGCAATGGATTTTCTATCAAAATTTTGCTTACGAAGCAAATCAAATATAAACTCACCAATGTCCTGTTCTCATATACATCAATTAGTTTTATGATTATGATGCTAAGAAAATATAACACATATAGAAATTCAAATGTACTTAACAAAATATAGAATACATAACAATATTAATTGTAGTGGAAGTATAACATGCCCAAACACAAATGAAAATGTTTAGTAGAAGTATCTTGCACAAAGACAAATGAAAAGGCCAACCTATAACTATAGGTTATCCTCGTCCCCTTCCTCCTCTTCTTCCTCTTCCTCTTCTTCATGTATCTTGCACAATATTAATTCTATGCGAGTGCGAGGTTGAGAGGTTATTCAATCTCTCCTCCGAGACATGTATAGAGTTAGGCATGGTTGACCTTAGATTTGGGATCATGTAATTAAGGATTTCCACGACTCATTGTTGCATCAATTAGGAAGTATAATAGAGGGTTATTGCACTTGAAACGATTGTCCTGGGTGGATCAATATCCGGGTACCCCATCTTTATCGATAGCCTTACCTTCTCCTTTACCTGTATTCATGTTGCTTTTATCTTCGTTATTTCATATTTTGTCAGACTTATCACTATTCATCTCTCACAGTAGTTAAGAAACAACTTAAATGTCTTTATTCCTTACTCTCTTTGGATATGATACCCACTCATCTAGGATTATTACTTCGACACCGTGCACTTGCAGTTTACATGCATATACGGACGTGTCACATACAAGGGCTATGACAACAACTACGGAGACCTTCTACAATCCTATTTATGCCCAACATATCACACAAGACACTATGATTGCTAAAACATGATGACCAAAGGTATATATTGGGAGAAATCTGGTTAAGTGTGGGGTAAAACACTGGAAGCTACAACTATATCCCACCTTAAGAGCCATTGTAGAATTATCCCCCAAGACTTTAATGTGAGTAATCTCAAAGAAAGAACTTTGCCATTGAGGAGATATTGAGAAGATTTATGCAACATAATGATGCCAAACTTGAAGCCTTTGCTACCACACTCACTAGTATCCAAGTGTCTCTTCATAACTTGGAAAACCAAGTAGGAGAATTCCTAAAGGTAAATATTGAAGAACAACAGAGATATGAGATTGAAGTAGAAATCCCATTTGGAGATGACATTAAAGAATGAGAGAGAAATAAAGAAATTGAGGTAGAGGAACATAATGGTGTAGAGAAAGATAGTGGGGTAGAAGTAGAAGAATTGACAACATTCGAACAAGAATTCTACCCCGAAGTAGATCAGCACACAAAAAGAAATAGGGAAGTCACTACAAGAAAAACATATTTTTGCGACGAATGTTTTTGCGATGGCTTAAAATGTCATCACAAAATAAGTTTTTTGCGACCATTTAAAATCCTTGTCGCAAAAGAATAATTTTTTGCAACCAACACAAACATCTGTCACAAAAACTATAAGTTTTTGCGACCAACACATGCACTCATTGCAAAAACCATCACTATTTGCGACCAAGACAAATATTTGTCGCAAAAACTATAAGCTTTTGTGACCAATTCATACATCCGTTGCTAAAACTATGGCCTTTTGCGACAACCAAATATAGCCGTCGCAAACACTATTAGCTTTTGCTACCACCACAAATAAAGTCTCAAAAACTACATCTCTTTGCGACCAATACAAATACTCATCGCAAAAAGTTTTGGGTTTTTGCTACCAAAACAAATGTTGTCGCAAAAACATATGAGGTTTGTGTGAAAAATTGTGGGCTTTTATAACCAAATTGCATTTTGTTGCAAATACTCTCTCAAATTTTGTAAAAATAGAAATTAATTAGTTTTTGGGAAATTTTTTTTGCCCCAATATATATTAGTAAAAAATGATTTGATTTATTAATAAATACTATAACAATAATCTTTTAAAAATAATATTAATTAATAAATATTTAGTATTGATTTTTTTTCATAATTTGAATATGTTAATAAACATTATAATTTAAAAACTGTTGCTTTAAAGATAAAATCTCTAATTAGATATCTAATTAGTAAACATTATTTTTAATTTCCTCATCACAAGGCTTTCTAAGTTTTCTATAATGATAGATAAGATAGAGAGCTCTTCATCCTCTCCTTCTTTGTCGACTTCTCTGTCATCAGTCTCTTCTTCCCCTTCTCTCCAAACCCTAACCCTAACCCCTAATCCATCTCCTCTTCCAACCCACATTCCTGCATCGTCGCCATTGGAGGCCTCCATGGCAACCTTCCCAAATCCCTCGCCGCTCTCTTTCTTGGCAGCCTCATTGACTCCACCTGCCGCTAGACTAGTGGCCACATCGTCGCCGTACTCCTCAGTGACTTGCTTGACCGTGGTGGCGACGAGCTCCGTCTCATACACTTCCTCCATTGTCTCTCCATAGAAGCCTCTCGCTCTGGTGGTGCCATTCATTCCGTTGTCGGTCATGACCACAAGGTCATGAACATCGACTGAGATTTCCGCTATGTCATAAGGGAAGGCCTCGACAAATTCCGGCGCTGGGCGATCTGGTTCGGCGCCGGCCTCTAATTATGCAGCCATGAACCAAAATTAGTGGCATTAAGAGAGAGAGATGATGGTAAAAAGTTGAAATTCTAAACCTATGGATTGTGATATTTGGCCGTATTTTCTCTTATATGGTTGAATCTACTCTCTGAAATTTGGGAATTTTTCTGTTTTTAAAGTAATATCAAAATTTTTGTTCTTGATTTTCAGGATCTTTCTGGTGATGATTAGAGAAATAAAGGTATGTTCTTTTCTAATTTTTGCTATGTTGCTGTTGTTGTTGTTGGTTGAATTTACTCTTTGAAATTTGGGAATTTTTCTGTTTTTAAAGTAATATCAAAATTTTTGTTCTTGATTTTTTAGGATCATTCTGGCGATGATAAGAGAAATAAAGGTATGTTCTTTTCTAATTATTGCTATTGTTATTGGACCTGTTGGTTGTTGTTGTTGTTGTTCTTGGCTTCTTAGAAATGATGGATTCTTTGCTGATGTTTACCATTCTGAACATCTAGTTCTCATTGTTATGCTTGCAATTATGGAATAAAGAGTAGCTAATCACCTGGGTAACATTTTGAATAAAAAGAGTATATATATATATATAAAGATTAGAACAATAAATATATGTGTTGAAGTTTTCTTGAAAGTCATCTTTGAATTTTGTTGTTTCTTTCCCATCTAGGCCAAGAAACTTCAGTAATTTACTTCAATGAATAATAGTTTGACATCATGGGTTATACACTACTGTGAGTTTTTGCTGATGGCCTTTTCTCATATCTTGTGTCTTGTTTGATAAACCCTAAAGATGGAACATTATTTTTTGTGCCCGATTAGTTGTGGTGTTTATGTTTAATGTTTGCTTTAGTCTGGACTTAGGAATGATGACAAGCTGGTAGTATTGGTTTTACTTGAGAGGAGTCCTTTGATATGATCATGCTGAAGTTGTTGAAGTTGATATTGAGAGCGTAAAATAGATTAAAAATTCTTCGTGTTTTACTTAATTTAACATGCGAATGTTTTGGAAGTAGGAATTGTTGTAGCATGTTAAACCATAGGAACATTTATTTTGGTGTAGCCCAAGTTTGTGGGTATTTTAACTGTGTATCGCAGGTTGTTGTATAGTTTTTGATCTCCTCATTTTGAACACAACTGCAAGATTCATTAAAGTTCAAAACCCAGTGGCTAAGATTTTAATGCTATTGGATTAGTAGGATTTTGATTGATTCTCAAATGCTTATTAAGTCAGGAGAAGGCTTGTTCAAATCAAGGTTTATATTAAGATAAAAATTCCGTGATATCCTTTTGATCAATACGAAAATTTGTATATATTTTTCTTGAATTTTTGTAAGTATAATCTTCAATAACACTTGCATATGAGCCTCCTACTAAGACATTTTCAGCAATCATGATTAAACCAAACAGAAAAATATGATGTTTTTGACACTTCGATTATTTGATGATTTTTGTGCATTTGGCACATACAAAATAGAAGATTGGTTAGTTGTTGCAGAGTATTTCAACAACAATTACTTTGGGATTAAAGTCAGAAAGAGTTTTAGGAGAAGCCAATGTTTGTGACACTTAGTAAGGAATGAATATCAATCTACTAGATGTTCTTGAATAATGAATAATCAATTTAATTTACATGCAAAAAAAATTACAAATTAGCTTTTTAGGGCTATGATAATGATATTTCGAAATTCCTTTTTTTAATTCTTTTCTATGGTCTCCTTGTTTACTAGATGTTCTCAATTTTTTGGATTTCAAAATTCCATGTTGCCACATGGAACATGTATAATAATTGCAACAAGTTCCTTAAATTAAACTTTATTTCACTCAGGTCATGCAATCAATAGAGCTCTCAATTACTTATTTAGAATAAGAAGAGTAAATAAAGAACTATTACACTATGATCTGTGACCAATTTTGATATTGATCTCTATTAATTAGGAAGTAAAGAAGTCATAAATGACATGGTGCTTTCTTTTATTCAATTTAAAATACAAAACTTAAATGAAGCTCAGATATATACCTTTCCATCTCAATTTTAGTCAAGCTATGACATTGTAAAACTCTTCTTCTTCTTTATTTTTCCTATAAACAGGGCATTGTAAAACTTAGATGCATGGATTATAACAAGCCCCATAATTGAAAACCTAAACCAACCTTGCTTTCGTGCCATGTTTTATATATCAATAAAGACCATCTGTTTTGCAACATGGTAGCAATAAAAATGAAAATAACACCAGAACAAATAGCTTACATGATTAATTACATGCACATCATTTGATTAACTGAATATATACATTTAACAAGCTCGTGAACACAACAACCAAACAGATTCTACTATGAAAACCAGAATTTATTGTTATCAATAAATTCTTAACAATATTGACTTGTTATCTATGCATAGACTTGCCATCATGCAAAAGTTGGCAACATAATTTATTGCAAACAGATTCTGGAAAAATTGGCAACATTAACTTGTCGTCATGCTTGTGACAACTGTTCTGATCATCAATTGTTCTTGGTGACTTTGAGTTGACAAAACTCTTTAACAATAATGTTGTGGCAATTGTTCTCAACACTCTCTTGAGGCTTTAGACAAAATGCTAAATAATATGTCAACCGAAGTTTGGTATTATTTTCCATTGTGTTATCATGACAGACTTTTTATTTAGTTTAAATTAACTATGAAATATGCTGAAAAGTTTTTATTTGAAAGACCTAAACTCACCCTATCCTTTATATTTCAAGGATCCGGCCGAGGCTGACAAGTTGTTGAGAATCTAGAGGGACTTGGATGAGACCAAAATTATTCTTGTAAGGATTCATCTCTATGATCAATCATTTTATCATTTTATCTTGTCTGATGTTTGATGTCTTTCATTATTCTGCAACACTCGTTTTTCCGGTAACCACAAACTAAAGACTATGCTATCATGGTAATTGTATCAAAAATGGTGAGTTTTTGTTTTGATTTTGATTGTGAAGTAGGTATGCTTATGACATTATGATTTTATACTAGGTCGTGCATGTTTCTTATACCTCAAACATAATGCAGCATGAGACTATCGATGGTGTGCTGGCACAAGGGGAGAAGCTAGATAGTTTAGTTGAGAAGAACTCAGACTTAAGTGTTGCATCCCAGGTAAGCCCATACATGTTAATTGGTCGGAAACTACATGCAAAATGTGTTTTCTGGCCTAGCAAACAAAATTTCATGAGTCTAGGTCCGACATTGAACTATGCATATGGCAATGCTGATGAAAAGGATGACAATGAGAACAGCTTGGAGGAAGATTCCGAAAAAAATGATGATGACAACGAAAATAAAGATAGTGGTGAAGATGACGATGATGACAATGATTGAAGATTTAAATGTTTTGATTGTTTTCAATTCTTATTGAATTTCATTTTTAAAACTTTTATCGAGTTAATGTTTTGTAAAAATCTATAACACTTAATTTTGTACACTTATTTAGTTTCATGTTTTGAACTTTTATTGTGTCGTTGTTTTGTAGAAGTTTATAATATTTAATTATGTTAGACATAAGTCAATGTTAACCTACTATTAGGTTCATATGTTAAATTGAGTCAATGTTGTGGAGAATGAGTTTATTGTGTGTGAGCTTGTTATTATATAATTTAAATTATATTGTAATATATGATTCTAATTAATTAGGTGTATGCTACCCATTTTTTTCCATATAACATTTACGTATGCCTTGGTCACAATAGGGCACCAAATCATAGTAAAAATATTCTTTTGCGATCAATTGATATTGGTCGCAACACTTATTTGTGATGATACAAAAGCTAGTCGTAAAAATATTAATTCCCGACGGATAGTAGTTAGTCGCAAATAATAATCCGCTATGCACACCTTACTCTTTGTTGCAAATAATATCTTTTATGCGATGAACAATATTTCATTGCAAATAATACCTTTATGCACGATTAGTTGTCGTTAGCAAAAACATTTCGATCTAATTTAATTCACCGCATTATTAATGTTTTTGTGACAAGATTTTAATATTTTTTGCGACGGCTTTTTGTTGTCGCAATAACTAGTTTTTGCGACGGTTGGTTGCAAAAAATTATCTTTTGCGATGGAAGCAGATACGACGACATGCGACGGTCATATGCCGTCACAAAAAATCTTTTGCGACGACATTTAAGTTTTTGCGACGGTAACTGGTCATAGCAAAAAGTAGTTTTTCTTGTAGTGAGTATCCGAGACAAATAAAGAAGCTAGGAGGATCCTTATACTATCTAAGAATCCACCTGGCCGGGATTGCACAATTCTCACCCTAAACTGTTCCCATGGAGGCCTAAAGGTGACTTGTTTGAAGCCTCCACAAACTCGTTACCCGAGTAGGCAAGTCTTTCATTATTAGGAAGTTGTTATGCAAGGTGCAGATGGGAGGATCACACCCTTTACAAGAATCCTTAAGGTAAAGACAGATATGTCAGGCTCATGACATAAAACAAATGCTTCTTGGGAGGCAACCCAAGTGATTTCCATGGTTTTTGGTTTTATAATTTTATTTTTGTGTGTTTTCCATTTTTGTTTTAAATAAAAAGTGATGCTTACTTGAATGGTGTGAATTTGAGTCGTATTTATGTGTGGAATTTGTATGTGGAGTTTATTTTCGTGGTTAGGAATTGTTTTCATGATGTTTTATATAGGGAAATTCCATAGTTTTTCACTATTTACATCAGAACTCGAGTTGTACACACATTATGCACTGGTTGTGATGTTCAATAAGAAAGTTGTGATTTTCTCAAAAATTGAGTGAGTCTATCACGGGCTCACCACCACTGTTTCCATGGATGTGGTAACCAGTAATGACCTTTTTTCAGAGCATGCTTAATTGATAAGTGCTTGAGTAGGCATATTTTTATATATGTTTTACATGCATCGAGCATCATATTTACCATGGTTTATGTCTCATATTGTGTATTTGGTGTTCTTTTATGCAAATAGGTTTCGAATGCCTTGAAGAGTAAAAAGGAAGCAAAGATAGGCTATAAAGACACAATGTTGGGAGTTCTTGTTCAATTCAAGGACCAAGATATGAGAGGAGTTCATTAACATGGAGATGTGTGCCAACTTCCAAGAGGATTCAAGTCAATTCACTAGTTGGAAGGGCACAAAGGCAGCCACATCTTTATGTTCCTTCTCTTTGTGAAGATTGCAAGACCTTTCGAAGAAGCGTCGATGAAGAAAAAGTCTTATAACCTACCACATGGACATGTCCTCGGACATGCGGCCTCAAGAGAAGAGTGCTTTTCAACTAGCCTAGATGAATTGACACACATCTATGAGGTAGATCGCGTTGCGTCTTCAACAAAACCACATTGACGAAAATCTTGCTAGTATTGCACAAGTCGGAGCACATGAGTGTGACTGCCTCTGTGTCCCTCCAAATTGTGTAACCGCTCGAGCACCATGGAGGTTAGCACATACTCACATGTCTTTGAGCACAACTTCTGTCTTCACGTTAGTTCACTCCCAGACTTCATCAACAAATGCATCCACGATCTACTTTTGGTTCATTTCTTCCACAATTGTTTTCACAACCCTAGATGCACAAAAGAACACATATACACACTAATAAGCGTTAAAATCTTAGAAAAGTAATGCTCGATGTAAGAAAAGAATACTTTATATTACTATTACACAAGCACTTATCAACAAACCATGCAATTTTAGACCAAAACCATTGGTTATCTACGCTAGTTTTCATACAGTACTTACAATACTACAAACTATCAATATAAACCAACTTTTGACTCAGGAAATGCTACTCCTCCAAGAGTCGTCCAGGGAGTGGATTTGACTCTGCCAGTTGTTTTCTCATAAGAAAATTACTGTGCCGGTGCTGGTGATACTTTTCTTGTAGAACTAGTTTATAAATTTTTTCTCAGACTTCATTTAACTTTTTGGGTAACATCTCAACATTTTCTTCTTTTTTTCTATTTTCTAGGATATAAAAAGAATATAACTAGGACATAAGAAGGCCTATACAGGATATACTTTCATGTTCTTATTTTAATAAAGAAGTTGGTACCTGCTAAATGCTTTTGTAGCAGAAGCTCTTTTCCAATCATTCAACACCATCTGTGCTCTCCATATTTGTAGATATTTTGAAACATCTCCTGGTGTTAATACTGCTTCTAGATCATCATATCATATTTGAAGCTAGTAAGGTTTATGATTACTGTAGGTAGTGAATATAATCTGATGCCTTGTGTCTTCAAGACAACCTTCAAAGAAAGCAAGAGGAATGGATCTCATTAGTAGATTGATAAATCTTTTTGTTAAGTGGACCTTATGATGCTTGAAGATTTTATGTAGCACATGACCCAATTGCCAGTGCTTGTTTAGGTACCAGGGTTGAATGTGAATGCTCACTAATGAAGTACTGGAGAGTTGAGTGAGCTATCAGAGGGATCGAATGTTAAAGAGAACTTGTTTATCTCTTTCAAAGCTTGCTCGTAATATGAGAGCTTTAAAATATAATTTTTATTTAATATATATTATTAATGATGAAATTTTTTAATCATGAATTTCTAAACGTGAAGCAGTCGAGTTATTTTTAAAAAATAAATCATATGTTATAGATGGAATACAAAAATATCTCTGCCACCATTGCAATAATCTAGTGATTAAGGTATTTGACTCCTACGCAAGAGGTTGAGGACTCGATATTCCCTCTGAAGACATGATTGAGGCGTAAATAGAGTAAACATTTGATGGCTTATCCACATTATCATTAAAATTAAAAATTAAAATAAAAAATAAAAAATAAAAATAAAAAAATATAAAAAAACAAAAACAAACGCAAAAGTAACATATGATTAGTGAATTATCAATCTTCTCTAGGCAAACACTTATGTGTTATCTCACCATGATTTTTTATGATTTTTAATTATTTTATGAATTAAATTGTATATTATAAATAATATTAATTAAATTAAACTGTAGTCAATTCACATAGGAAAATTTCCATTTAATTAATATTTTAAAAAATATATAAATATATATATATATATATTTAATATTGCTCTATTTAATGACACAATGAACGAATGGCAAGTAATTATAAAGTTGATAACTTGTTTAGTCCGAGAATGCCCAAGTCAAACAACAAGAACTAAAACCCTATTTAGTCTGAGAATACCCAGGGATTTTAGAATAAAAACAAAAAAAACAACAGTTTTAATTCATTAAAATCAACTATTTACCTTATCCCGAGGGCTTACAATAAATAGACGAAGGAAAAACAAGAAATTAAACTCTAACAAGAGACAATCAAAATTTTATCAAAAATGACAAGTATTCAATTTACAACAAGGAAATAAAATACTTAACAAAATAAAGCTAACTCCCAAAAATGGCGTACAAATCTGAGATTCGTAGCCAAAGATACAACTAAATCAAATCTTTTCTAAAATGGCAAAATCCTTGTTTTAGAGCCCAAGATGATAAAATTCAGCCGAAAACTAGCATGACACATGAGCAAAGCTCATGATTTATGCTCGTTGACCTGTTTCCTATCAAGTGGGACCCTCAAAACACCAAAACTCCACTGCTCAGAAAGTGATATTATTACCAAAATACCCCCTGTTATGCCCTGTCCCATTTTCTCATAAAGCCACAAGCTAACTCCTTAATATGTCCTGCATCATTCACCTCAGGTTGAGCAGAATTCACCCTTGAATTGACATTGTCTGAAGAATCATTGTAGTAGGGTACCAAGTGCTTAACATTGAACACATCTACAATCCGAATATGGCTTAATAACTTGAGTCGGTAGACATTATTGTAGATCTTCTCAATGATCTCTATTGGCCCAACCTTCTTGGCTGACAACTTGTTGTACTTCCTCACAGAGAACCTTTCTTTGGTCAAAACAACCGACACATAATTGCTAACCTCGAACTCCAGATGCCTACTCCTTTTATTGGCACCTTCTTTATATTTCCCCGTAGCTTTCTCTAAATTGTCCTGAATTGTCCTATGAATTCCTTGTAATCCAGTAACAAAGTCTTCTACCTTCCTATGGAGTCTGGTCTTGTTAGGTACTGATAGTAGGTCTAGAGGACCGCTGGGAACAGAAGCAGACATACCTTGGAAAGGAGTGAAAACCAGTACTGTGGTTAACAGCATGATAGCAAGCAAATTTGGCTTGGCATAATTTCTGGTTCCAACTCTTCACATGTTCCCTAACTAGACATCTGAAGAAGTTACCCAAGGATTTGTTGATGATTTCCATTTGTCCATCCACCTGTGGATGATATGCACTATTGAAGTTCAACTAGGTGTTCACCATCTTCCACAAGCTTTACCAGAAATGGCTCAAAAATCTTGAATCTCTGTCAAAAACAATGGACGAAGGTAGGCCATGCAAATGTATACCTCTTGAAAATATAATTATGCCTCATTCACAATATCTGTTGTCTTCTTGCACGGTATGAAATGAACCATTTTAGTAAACCGGTCAATAGTTATAAAGATAGAGTAGTTACCTCACTGTGTAGGGGTAAATCCCATCACAAAGTCCATGTTGACATTAACCCAAGGTTGAGAAGGAATTGGGAGTGGCATGTACAACCCTGCATTAGTAACGGCGCCTTTGGACACTTGGCAAATTTGACACCTCTGTAAAAACTGTTCCACCTCCTTGTGAATAGTTGGCCAAAATTATGATGCTTGAATAAATTGCAAGGTTCTGTCCCTTCCTACATGACCCTCTGATTGAGACTTATCTGTGTGTGAATATGCAAATATAAACATGAAAATAATATTACAATAAGTTTGTCAATACCGCAAATGTACGGGGCATCAAGTAATACCTCGTGGGTAAGCACGAGTGTTGTATTTCCCAAGAAATGACAAAAGACTCCTATTACATCTTTTTCACTTAATAGCCTAAACGTTTACATTTCTTTCTTTACTCTATTTCTACAATTTATTATATAATACAATTGGAGAATCATTAAGCACACTTGCAAGGACTTGGGTGGTTGTATGATAGTTATCTTGATTATTACTTATGATAGGCGTTGAGTATAACAAAATTGTATTCTAGTATTGGATTGGGGGAATTCAAAGGCCTACTGGTCCCAATCTCTTGGTAACCAGGTCTAAATCACTAGGAACTTAAGATGGAATCTCTTCTGACCCCATCCTCCTATGTTGGCCTTAGATACAATAATTTATCCATAAGGGACAAATCAAACCCTAAGCCTAAGGGGCAATCAATCCCTAATTCGAAAACCTAGCTATACCTAATCTCTTAGCACATGCAAATATCTATCACATCATTGTGTGTTCTAACGTGGGAGCATATCTTCCTCATCCACATTAACAATCAAGATTCATAAACAATAATCGAGGGACCTAGACAAACAATTCCCCTCGAATTGGATTCTTATGGATAACAAATAGAGATATAAATAAAGATATAACTGTAAGAAAAAAGAATAACGTTAAAGAATTGCTAAACTAACTACCACCAATAGGTCTACGAAGGTTGAGGTTGAGAGGATCCCAAGTTTGATAAGATGGTGCCGAATCTTTTCGTACACCCTCCTCTAATGATGATCGTTGAATCTCTTTTAGAAAACTCACTAAAATATGCTGAAATATAGATGAAAGTCATCTACAGCCACTCAGATCTCTAGAACTCCGATTGCTCTACCTCATTCGCCAAAAGAATCCCCCTTGAAATTAGAAAAACATAAGGTATATAAAGGATCGTGTTTGGCATGGCATCACCACACCACTGGCATTGCGATGCCTGTGGTTAGTAAGTTGTTGCATGGGATCCAAGTTATGTCTTGGAATGGCTTCCTCAGGCATTGTGGTTGTGGATCACGATCGTGATAGGTTCATAATGGCCGTTGTGAGGTAGTTGTGGCATATGTGTTCCTCCCTGTGATTCCACACTGCATGGCTTGATAACGACAATGTTGTAGGTAGACAACGGCTGTGGTAAGATGTCACCACGTCGTTGTGAGCCATGGTAAAGCTCTGATTCAACAATTTGGTCCATTTTGCTTCAAAACAGTCCCCTCACTTCTTTTAATCTAAAATAGAAATAAAGGCCGTGGTGAACAAAATAATGAAATTTTGTACAGATTAAGTGCTAATTATGTCAAATTCAATGCTGAATGCACTATAAATGATATGAAATATATGAACTTTTTAGCACTTACCAAATATCCCCACACTTAGGCATTTGATTGTCCTCAGGCAAATAGAGAAGATAAAACCGAAAGACATGATAAGTGCTTGACCACAGGCAACAAGAGATAGAGTTTTAATAGTACAAGGGGACAATCAAATGCCAAATAACATGGGCATGCTTCTACCAAGAGGATTCTACTCTATGGCAAAAACTACTTTGCCAAGTGTCGGTCTCTTGATCCACTATCTTATAGTCTAGATCATGTTGCAAAAACTTTTTAAGGTTTTATGTGTTCTAACTATATACTTTTCTTAGATTTCTATTCACAAACATGCTCCTTTTTTTTCATAGTCAGTAGTTTTCACACTTCCCAGGAGCCAACCCTTTCCCCATTAGGGCATACATTTTTATTAAACTTGTTGGGAGTGACTATGCACTGTAAAAAAGGTAGCTCTTTCTGCCGTCAACACATTTTAACTAAAACAAGAAAATGACTAACAATAACGATACCCCTATTATAAAAGATCACTTTCTAGAAAGACATAAGGTGCAAGGTGTACTCAAGAGGAACACAAGATAGAGAAAAAACTCATAAAGCAGTCAAACTCTTATAAGCAATGAAAAAAATGCATTTTAACACATATCATGTCCCTAGAACAAAGACACTCCAACAAGTAAGTGCAATGCCTTCTAAGGTCAACACTAGCTTGCATATAAAGTGCAAGCACCATTTTAAAATAATATTCATAATATAGAACAAAGTTCACAATATAACATAAAACAAAACAATCACACACTCCCTCCCCACACTTAAAGATGTACATTGTCCCCAATGTACGCATGCATGCACCAGTGGAGTAAAATATGTTAGAAAACGAAAATGGAAGAGTATATGGATACCAGTACTCCCCTGGTTTCTTAGTTTAGACCCCGAGGGTGATGAAGTTACCCTTTTCTCGGCTCCAAATTGTGCCGGCCAAAACATTACCCAAGCACCTCAACTCTTGATGGGGATATAAATGAAATAATTAAATATAAGAATAAAATAACATACTGGAAATGAAGTCCACTATGATCAAAGTGTGAGTATAAAAGCAACAAGGCAGATGCCCCTTGTTGAAAATAAAAAATACAATATACAACTAGAATGAAAATACAAAAGTGGTGAAAGAAAATCAAAATGGCTGATGTCGACACAAGAACTCGTTATCTGTATATCAGTGGTGGATGATAGGTGGTGTAGGTGAAGTAGGCGTCGGAGTGGATGAGGAGTCCTAGTGCTTCAGAAGTGCCATGATCTGTCGGAGAAGACCCTCAATCCGCACCTGACCCTTCTTAAGATGGGTCAGGTGGTAATCTATCATTATCTCAATTGAGGAAGGAGGAGGAACAGTGGTAGCAACAACAGTACTAGAGCGAGGATTGGAGGAACTGTGGTGGCAGTGGTCTCTAGAAGAAACTCCTCATCTTTCGAAGACTCAGAGTCAGTCCCATCGACCACCCAGTACTATACTCTATAAAGTGTGTTCTGCCACTCAATCATGTGCATCACTCAGACCATGATGACACCAAGCGGCTGCATGCCTCCTACATGACGCATGCTCAAGCAATGATTGATCATCCTAAGCCCCCGTGCAAGCCTAGTGATTAAGGACCAATAAATATGGTTGCCAGGTAGGGATCATGGGACTAATGTCGCATCTGGTAAGCTAGCGCATGATTGATATGAATTAGATCCTTAGCTACCATGCTCCATAAGAAGAAAGGATCCTGAAGGTTCATGACCCACGTCCTATCTCCTTGCCCTATCAGTGTCGGTGAAAGAATGGCATGAAGATAGCAAAATGTCGGACATCCTAGGTCAGACGTCTTTGAGGTCCCACATACATAGGTCTCATTGCCTCAAATTATCTAGGTCCATACTTGATCTGCACTAAGGTGGACCAGCAAGTTGACATGGAGTTACAAATATGACTTGGTGTGAGTATACTGCCTGTCAACCAACCCCATCCACACAGAAAAATCCGGATAAGACATCATGAACTCCTCCCCAGACATCTAAAAACTAATTGTCTCCTAATGTCCCAGGCTGAGGATGGTACGATCGAGCTCAAAAGAGCTCATAACCTCTATTGTGAGATCCCAGTAAGTCAGCTCATCGAAGTTAAAAAACTGATCCCAGCCTTGAATAAAATTAAGGTCTCATACCTCATCAGTGAGGCCTATCTGCTTGAGTGTCGGCTAGTCAATATAACGGCACTCGATGAAGCGCTGGTTAAAAAGCCACCTATAGCATACCCGATCTTTTGCTTCTTCACAGCATCTACCTGTGGGTGGCTGATAAGTGCTTATGTATTAGTAATATGAAGTATTCTTTCTTATGATGAGCATTATTTTTATCAAATTTTAGCTCTAATATATGTGTATTTGTGTTACTTGTGTGTATGTAGGGTTGTGGAGCCAAATATAGAGGAAGGAAGCTAAAGTAGATTGCAATTGCTCTTTGTTGATGGAATCTTAGAGTGAACAAACGTGAAGACACAAGTTGTACTCGAAGATACATGAATGTGTGGCAACCTCCATGCACTCAAGCAATTACATGATTTGGAGGGGAACAAAGGTAGTCAAATTTGTGTATTCTGACTTGTGCAATGATAGCAAGATCTTCGTCAATGTTATCCTTTATTGAAGAAGTGATGGTATCTACGGCAGCAGTTACTGTTCACAGGCCGCTGAAAAACCTAGTTTTGTAGATTCACATGGGCTTGTGGAAATTCCACATGCCCTTGTGGATTCCCTTCCAACCTATATAAAGCTGCAATTTAGCCCGATTTTAGAATCCTCTTTTCCATCTATTCTCTATCTTTTCCGCAACTTTGAAGAGGCCTGTGGCTAGGGTTTAGAGGGGCTTTGGCAATATTTTTGGAGTGGTTCTATGGCCATCGACACTACATTCCTTTGGAGGAGAGTTATTGAGGGAGCTTTCATCGGCAACGATCCGGCGAGGTGTGCCCTAGGCTTGACAAGGGAACCTTTGAAGAGGATAAGGCCACTCCACAAGACCATCGACATGAATACTGTGGGGGTTTTACTTATGGATTGCATGTTTTTACTTTCAATTTCATTATTGATTGTATCTTGCTCCATGAGAGCTAATCCCCTAGTGGGTACTTGGACTTGTAAACCCTAGGATGTTATTGTTTCATTGATCTTTTATTATGCTTTCCTTAATTAATGTCTTTAATTGAGTTCCAATCTTGAATGTTTGTTGAATGATTTTTACCTTCGAGTGACACTAGGGTTGAGAGTCTACATTGGTAGTCCTTGTGAGTGAGTGACACACCATGAGGGTTAGACAAAGCAAGATTGAAGAGGGTCGAGAGGGTGAGTCAAGAGGTAGCGGAGTGTCCCCTTTGCTCTTCGTTGTGATTAATCCTACCTCCGTGTTCTAAGAGTTCTTTGCAGTCATAATAGAGTGAAGTGCTAAGAGAGGAACTCCGCTGGGGCTTAATTGCATGAGCAACAGAGTGATGCGATGAAGTAATCCTTAGTGCTGGGGCTTAATTTTGACTAGGGGTCTTTTTCCTGGACCAAAGGGTTAGACCAACATTAAGGAATAGGGTTTATTACTTGGAATCCCTAGAGCTTCTTGCAACTCTACGCAGTGTGAGGTGTTGAGACTGATTAATTTCTCCACCCGGGTATAGTATAGAGTTAGTAACGGTTGACCTTATGTTTGGGACCGTGTATTTTAGGATTTCCACGACTCATTAAGCATCAGTTAGGAGACATAATAGTTGTTCTTTCACTTGAATCAATAATCCTAGCGGGAGCAATGTCCGAATGCCCCACTTTTTATCGATTGCCTTTCCTCTCATTTTATTGCGCCTCTCTTTCTTATTTTCTTTAGTTCTTTTCATATTGATTTTGTTCACACCGCTATCGATTAATCTTCACTTTAGTTAAGTAGCAATCTTTGTGTTTCTGATCACTATTCCTTGTGGATTTGACTACCAACTCACCGGGGTATTATTACTTTGATAAACCCGTGCACTTGTGCGTCATACGCAAGGGGTGTGTCAGTGGCTAGCAATTGTCTTCTGACCAATAACCTATAATCCTAAAAGAATATAGAAAATCAGTCAACAGAATACAGAAAATGCAATGAAGGAATAAACATGGGTGTACAACATGTACACCACAGCCATTATGTGACCATAATGGTCTCAACACACACGTGACCATGACCGTGGTGACCCTTTGGATGTGTACAATGGGCTTATAATGGTCCACTTTGAGATTCAGTAGCTTTGTTGTGCACTTTTCTCGGGCCACCACGGGCACACAATGCCCGCTGATGGTCCATTGTATACTATAATGGGGCAATAGCCAGATGACAATGGGCAATCCCCGTTGCCAGATTTTCCCAAGACAAGATAAGAGGGAAAAAGTTCATAACGGCCTCACAAAGGGCCTATAATGCCCATTGTAGCTCATCTATCTCTCGTTTAATAATTTAAACACAACGGTTATCACAACGACTATTGTTCATCATGAAATTGCCATTTTGAAGCCCACTATGGTGAAAAAATTTTTATACAATGGTTATTTTGATTGGAATTCATGTAAAAACATTCACCAAATATCCCTAAACTAGTTCATGCAATTTATAAATCATAAAATCATGATTTAAATGGTTTTAAGATTTTCTTATAAAATCGGACCAAAAGAGAAGGTTGTTCCCTATTGAAAATCAAAGGGGTCAGGTGCTAAATCATGCAAAAGCTGTTCCAAAGATTTACTAAGCAATCAACAGGAGGATTCTCCGGTGAAGTGGAAGAGAGAAAATAAGGGTTCGAGTTAGAAGCCAAGGATCAGCTATCGGCAACCTATATCATCTTATAACAGCCTTTACAATGGCTAGACAATGGTCATTGTTCATCTATTCAATTCCCTGAGGCACCACGGCCATTATGGACCCGTTATGGGGTTATTGTCAACTCAGTTAGGGCTAAATAAATTTTTATGTGTTGGAAATGGCCGTTCTACGGCTCATTATACTCACAATGGCCTTACCAAATGTGTGGTAAATCATGCCAGATCTATGGAATGTACAAGGAAATAGCACACGCTAAGGAACGGCCATAATAAGTCACCACGCCATGACCACTGGCGTGGTGAGCCCGAAACAAACTCACACAAATTTTCAAGGAAACATAACTCTTTCCATGTACTTCACAACGGCTGCATAATGGTTGGACCATGCCTATTGTGTTGTATATAGTGAAAAACTAATGATTCTCCCTATGCAAAAAAGCATGAAAAAAACATCCTAACAATAACACTAGACTTCTAAACAAATTTTGGCCATAAAGTTTAATAGAAATGAATGAACTTAAAACCATTCAATCATGCTTCACTCTTTATTTAATCACTAAATGATATAAATAAAACTAAAGAAAAAAAAAACAAACTGAGGCATAAAAACTACTTAGGCTGCCTCCCAAGAGGGGCATGTTTTTCGTCATGAGCCTAACGTACCTACTCTTACCTCAAGATGATTCAAAAAGTTTGACTTTTTCTCCCTTACCATTCCAATTACTCTCCCTAAAAAAAATATTTTAACCATCGGCCATTTGCCTTGATCCTACCTCTCTCGTGGTGAGATATCTCTACAGCGCCATCGGGAAAAACTTGCGTTACCATGAACAGTCCTGCCCATCTTGATTTCAACTTACCAGGAAACAACCTCAGTCTTGAATTAAAAAGAATGACTTTATCTCCTTCTTAGAACTCCTTACTGCATTTGAGGTTCTGGTCGGGGTAATTCTTTGTGCGCCCTTTGTAAATCGCAAAGTTCTCATAGACAGTCATTCACCATTCTTTATGCTCATGGAGTTGTAACTTTCTCTTTCTTCCTGCATGATGAATATCAAGATTTAAGCTTTTTATTACCCAACATGCTCTGTGTTTGAGTTCTACAAGTAGATGACAAGCTTTCCCATACGCAAGTCTATATGGTGAAGTTCCTATGGGTGTTTTATATGCAGTCCTGTATGCCCCTAAGGCATCATCCAATTTATTATACCAATCCTTCTGATGGTGAGCTACAATCTTTTCTAGGATTTGTTTCAACTACGTATTGGACACCTATACTTGCCCACTTGTTTGTGGATGATAAGGGGTGGCTAGTCTATGTGTAACTCAATTTTCCTTATTGTTTTCATTAACTTGTCATTGTAAAACTGTGTACCCCTATCACTTAAGATTGTCCTAGGTGCTCCAAATCTAGAGAATAGCTACTTTAAGAATTTAGTCACAACTCTAGCATCATTCAAAGGGAGCGCTTGCTCCTCTACCCATATGGAAACATAATTGAATGCAACCATTATAAACTTGTCACCAAATGACATAGGAAACAAGCCCTTAAAATCAATACACAATACATGAAAGATTTCATATACAAGGATAGCATCATGATGCATTTTATCTCAGTTAGAAATATTACCTGTACATTGTCATTTATCACAATTCTGTACATACCTATGAGCATCTTGAAAGTCTGTGGGCCAATAAAAACCTAATTTGAGGACCTTGCCGGCTGTTCTATTTGTCCTAAAATGTCCCCAACTTGTCCTTAATGACAATGCTCTAGAATTTACCATCCTTCGACCTGAGGTACACATCTCTTGATAATTTGGTTTGTACAAACTCTAAATAATAGTTGATCTTCCCACATGTAGTGCTTTATGTCCGTGAAGCTTCTTTGTTGATACCTGAACCATTTCAATAGGGTGTCTGCAACCAAATAATTAGCGATGTCAGCAAACAAAGGTGGGTCTTCATCCCTGATGAGTGCATTTCATATATACATTTTCATACCCTTTTTATGTATTTATCATGTCTTCAAGCGTTTATTTATTTTGATTCAGTACTACTTTGGGTATTATAGTATATTTGTAAAGGAAAACAAGTCCCTGTGCAGACGAGCAGGATTCGGCGCAATTACAGTGCGAAAAGATAAGAATCTATAGTGCTCTTAGGCCTGACACGGTCTTCACACGACCGTGCGCATTCCACTGATTATTCAGGCAATTTGTGATGACGAGTACTGTAGCTGAATGCTGCAACATTTACTATAGCAAATCACTATAGCACAAGTCTAGAGAAGGGGCACAGTCTGTGTGCTCCTAGCATAATCTTGTGGAACCTAACATCCTCGTGTCGTAGGGTGTGTCAGGCCTGAAAATCTACTTTTTAGTGATTTTGCTTTTCAGTGATTTTTGGGGGGATTGACACCCTCGTGTCCAGGACATGTCGTTCCTGGAATCTACATTTTTAGTCAGATCTATGGTATTCTTGGGCCATTATTCTCTTCACCCTTTCTCCTTCATCTTGGGGAGCGACTGCCAAGCTCTTCCCCTTCACTTTTATGGGGCTGGAGTGAAGCTACGGTGCAACATTGTGAGTAGAACAGAGCTAAGACAACAAAACTTCATCGAAGCATCATCAGAGTGGATATGAAGCATGAGGGGAATCTTTCTTGGCTTCGTTAACTTTTGTCTTCCCTAGCTTTGTAATGAGTTGTACAACTATGAAGGGCTATCTACTCTCTGATGTCCCCTGATCTATGAACTTGGATGCTTATATGTTATGTTGATTTACTTGCTTTTGATATGTCTACAGAGTTCTATTGGTTGCTTGTGTTTAATTATGTGTTTGCATAACTTAATGGTTTGGTTTGCACAAATGCTTTGGTAATTTGGTTATCTTAATAGAACCTTGGTGTATTTGAGGACCATAGATGCAACATTGCTCTTGAGCACACACTTGAACCTTAGGATATACCTTGTAGGTATTAGGAGCAAGTCCATTGCATGTTTCCCCAAGTGATTAGTCCGAGGCACTGCTCTATTTCTGTGTATCTCACCTAGTTTCATTCATGCCCTTACCTGTGATCTTTCCCCCTTTAGGATCTAGTTAACATCTATTATTGACCGGCTAGAGATTAGAAGATCAATTAGTACTTTGAGTCTAGTACCTGTCGTTCGACAACCCTATCCCTCGCGGGGTACCACTTTACTACTTGTGTGCAACCCGTATACTTACGGAGAACACATCAATCCCCTACCATCTTAAGTTTGAATAAGCGCACTTCAGGGAATGTCTCATCAATGTCTTAATCTTTTAATGATTTCTTTTTAGGATCTTTTTTCCTGGATAGATGATTTGCAACCAAGTTCTCCGCTCCTCACTTGTCCTTATCTCCACATTGAATTTCTCCAAGAATAAAATCCATCCATCCAAGAATAAAGACTACCGCTAGCAATTTCTTTTTAGGATTGTGTAGTTTTCTTGTGCACCATTCAAGGTCTTGCTATCTAGTAAATAGGATCAAAGTGCTTGTCTACTAACCCAGTATCACTTCAACTGTGAAATCACTAGCATCGCACATCAACTCGAATGGTAAATCCCAATCCGGAGAGATCATAATCGGAGATTGCACAAGATTATCCATTAATGTTTTGAATGTTGTTATGCAATCCTAGTTAAAGTCAAATGGCGCATCCTTCTCCAAGAACTTGGTCAACGGTCTAGCAATCCGTTAGACGTCTTTAATGAACCTTCTATAAAAGCTTGCATATCCCTAAAAACCATGAATTTCTTTGACTAATGTGGGTGGTGGAAGCTTCTCAGTGGTAGCAACCTTGGTCGTATCCACCTGAATCCCATTTCTTGAAATTTTATGCCCAATATGATGCCTTTTAGAACCATGTAGTGACATTTCTTCTAACTGAAAACAAGGTTAGTCTCCACACATCTCACTAGTACCCAGACTAGATTTCTGAGCCGGATATCAAAGAAGTCACCAAATACAGAAAAATCATCCATGAACACCTACATCGTGTCCTCCACCATGTCCTTAAAGATAGCCAACATGCATCTCTAAAATCTCGCAAGGCATTGGATAACCCAAAAGGTATTCAGTGATACACGAAAGTTCTGTATGGGCATGTAAATGTGGTATTCTCTTAATCTTATAGAGCAATGGGGATCTTAAAGTATCCTAAAATAATCCATCCAAGAAATAATAATATGAATGCCCCACTAACCTTTTGAACATCTGATCTATAAATGGCAAAGGGAAGTAGTCCTTTTTGGTGGCGTCATTTAGTTTTCTATAGTCAATAAATACTTGCCAACATGTGACTGTTCTAATGGGTATAAGCTCATTCTTTTCATTGGTAATTATGGTCATCCCCCTTTCTTTGGTCCACTTGCACTGAACTCACCCATGCGCTATCTGAAATCAGATAGATGATACCTGCATACAAAAGTTGCATTACCTCTGGCTTCACCACTTCCTTCATGTAAGGATTCAATCTTTGTTAAGGTGAAGCAGAGGGTTTGTGACCATCTTCCATCAGGATCTTATGGGTACAAAAGGACAGAATAATTCCCTTAATGTCAGATATCTTCCAGGTGATGGCTTTCTTATGCTTCCACAAAACCTCCAACAACTTCTCCTTTTGTTCATCAGTTAAACTTGCTGCATTGATCACTAAGAGTTTTGATTATTATTTCAAAAAGGCATAGTCCAAGTGTTCTAGTAATGTCTTCAATTCCAAGTCTGGAGGCTCCTCAAGAATGGGTTGAGCCTGCTATCCATGCTTACCGTGACTCTAGTGGTGTTTTCCTCTTCCTCAAGGGCCTGATCATCATAGACATCATCTTCTATTTCACAAATCCTATTTTTTCCTCTTATTGATGTCATTTGTTTGTAATCTGTCAATTATTTTAGAGTCTTCTACGGTGCAGCTCACTATTCTCTTTTTTTATTATCCTATTTTCATAAATTAGTCAAACGTTTTCCTGCCAAACTGTCTCAAATTTCTGCATCACATGGTGTTCAATCCATTGATCAAGTTGGGCTAGTCCTCTCTCCCACTGACCTTTCATACATGCCATGAAAAGACAAATGTTCATAGTATTATTTAGCAAAGATCAAAACAAGTGATAAACTGAATTTACTGAATTACATACAAAAATCTTAAATGGCTAACATACTAAGCTAAAAGTTTACTTAGAATCTCTCGACTAAGAGCTCTCAGCAACGACGCCAAAAGCTTGATGGGCACTTTTAGGTATGTGAATGTGCAAATATAAACATGAAAATAATATTACAATGAGTCTGTGAATACTACAAGTCTATGGGTCATCAAGTAATACCTTGTGGGTGACCACGAGGGTTGTATTTCCCTAGGAATGGCGAGAGGCTCTTATTACTTCCTTTTTGCTTAATCAATAGCATCAACGTTGACATGTTTTTCTTTAGTCTACTTCTATAATTTATTACACAATAAAATTGGAGAATTGATAAGTACACTTGGAAGAAGTTGCATGTTTGTATGATAGTTATCTTGATTATTACTTATGATAGGTGTTGGATATGACAATCATTTTCTAGTATTTGACCGGGGAAATTCAAAGGCCTACTAGTCCCAATCTTTTGGCAACCAGGTCTAAATCACCAAGAACTTAAAATGGAATCTCTTCCTACACAGCATCCTATATATGTTTGCCTTAAGTACAAAAATTCCTCTAGAAGGGACAAATCAAACCCTAAGCCTAAGGGGCAATCAATCCCTAATATAGAAACATAGCTATGCCTAATCTCTTAGCGTATGCATAGATCTATCATGGCATGTGTGTTCTAATCTAAAGGCATATCTTCCTCATCCACAATAACAAGAATAGCATTCAAGAAACATGCAATGAATCACATAAACTATAAATATTTATTAGATTTAACAATCACGATTCATAAACAATAATCGAGGAACATAGACATATAATTTCCCTCAAATTATGATCTTATGGATCACAATTTGATATATAAATAAAGATAGAGCCATAAGACCAAAGAATAGCATTAAAGAATTCCTAAACTATCTCCATTCAATAGGTCTGTGAAGGTTGAGGTTGAGAGGATCCCAAGATTGACAAGAAGGAGCCGAATCTCTTCACACGCCCTCCTCTAATGATGATTGTTGAATCTCTCTTGGAAAACTCATCAGAATTTGCTAGAATATACATGAAATTAATCTCTAGCCATTTAGATCTCCAGAACTCTAGCCGTTCTACCTCATTCAAAAATAGAATCCCACTTGAAATCAGAAAAACTAAGGGCATATGTAGGATCGAGTCCGCCAAGGCCTCACCACGGGCGTTATAATGCCCATGGTGAGTAAGTTGTTGTGTGGGATCCAAGTCACATCCTGGCATGGCTTCCCCGACATTGTGGGGTTGGATCATGGTCATGATTGGTTCACAACGGCCATTATGAGGCTGTCGTGCCTTTTGTGTTTCTTCAAGTGATTCCACACTAACACGGCTTGATAATAATAGTGTTGAGTGTGGACAACAGCGCGGTAAGATGTCACCATGACCGTTGTGAGCCATGGTGAAGCTCTAATTATGCAATTTGGTCTATTTTGCTTTAAAATGTCCCCGAATTCACATTTTTTGCCATAAATCAGAAATAAAGGCTGTGGTGAACAAAAGAATGAAATTTTGTGCTAACTAGGTGCTAAACATGTCAAATTTAATGTTGAATACAATGTAAATGATATGAAATATATGAATTTTTTAGCACTTGTCACCCTTACCATATAGCTCTTCAATAATTTATGGTCTTAAGCTACACTAGCGCCCAAGTATCTGCTTCATCGTTCTGTCCCTCTACCCGCCCGGTCGGAGGAACATAGGATTTTTTTTTTCTCAGAAAGTTCTTTTCTTGTTTGATCTGCCGCTCTTATAACACCACAATATTCGTCCTTTTGGGGTTAATGCTCTCAATGGTGAATCTATTATTCGCTATCCTTTGAGTTATGAGAGGACGAGAATGGAAGAAAAAGTAATGAAACCCTGCGATGGCCACTGAATAACCTCCTTTTTACTTTGTCAATAATAAACCCATTGACCTTTTTCTTCGTTCAGCCAAATCTTCTTCGAGTTCCCATCCAAGCTCGCTTTTGTCTGAATCTTCGTGGAAGAAGAAGAAGCGGTTCACCAGCCACTAGCGGCTGCTCGCTCTTTGATCAGTGATTCACCGGCCACTAGATCGATGAAGAATCTCTCAAAAATCCGCTTTTTTTTCAGTGATTCACCGACCACTACATTCGAGGGATCCCACCTTATTCTCAAACCTGGTGGCTCGGTTGATTGGCACTCCGTAAGCTCATCTTGCATACAAATTTTTGGGGGTACCAAGTCCCGCATCCACCAAGAACATTTCTTCCCACGAAGCCTAAGCGTAAAACTGAAGATTGTGAGGTGTTTCCACTACATAATAAGAAACTGGAATTAGATCTTGGAAATGATCGACTCCAATATATGCTCATCATAAGCTTTGATTTTTCCTCCTATTCCTATTGATCGGAAGCATCCAGAGCATGCCACGCGAAAGAGTTAAGCTACTAAGCTAAGTGTTGGGGAACTCGTTAGAAGCGATTTGCCGCTCCGCCTCTCAGACTTCACAATGGCTCTCCCATACCTCCCTAGCCGTGCCACACTTGAGAAAAAGCCCGTAGGGGGTCCCCGCACTTACTTGTGTGAGCCCCTACGCCTTCCTTCCCCCTACTGCCATGGAAATAATATGGTTTACCAATCCCTTCTTTTAGCTTTGTGGAAGGAATGAGAGTAGTGCTATTTTGCACCCTCCATCCTTCGAGGATCTTACGGAGCCTTTCTTTAAAAAAATCGGCCCCTTAGGAATTGGGCTCCATTCCAAAGTAAACCTCTTCCTCTATCCATATCTTCCCTGTTTATAGAGGATTTCCCCTTGATCCGAGAGATTTGTTGAGCCTCCTTCAACGATCGTTCGGGCTCGGGAAGAGTACTCACATCCCTATGATATAAGATGAGGCGATTATAGATCGCCTAAACTGTTTCGGAGTAGGATTGTCGTTGCCTTGGAAGAAACTCCATGCTATTCCCAGGCAGCTCAGGATGGGGATCGAGATCCGATCCGCATCAGGACGTGGATGAGCTGGAGCAGCCTCCTCCCGTTGCTCCTCCAGAGGTCTTCCTGGTTGACCACAGATGCGGGGATTTCCAACAAAGGGGAATAGGCTCCTGAGTTGCTGGATGAGACAAATAAAAAATGGGGGCCAATCCCTCCATTGTTTGATGCAGATCCTCTTCATCATTGCACCTTGCGATAACGATGATAGGAAGAGAAGGAATACAAAGTCAAGTAAGTCATGCGTTAAAGAAAGAGTACGAGTTGGCAAAGGAAAGACAGAACTGAAAGAAGAATCCCCCTTGTTTTTGGGGGGGAGAGTGATGATAGATCTGGACCTGTGCAAAAGATTCTATAAGTTCGTCTTTGTCATTCTAAACAGGAATCCATCAACAAAACTTCCCTTCTATATGTATATGGATCGTCGTGGCATGTAAAAATTTCCTAACGAACTTCTCCTCTTCCTATTGATAAAAAATGCTACAACCAATGGTTGTTCTTGGCGAAGCAAGCGGTCCGCATGCTCCTCCCGAATTCTCAACTCAACCCCGACCTTGCGGTCTTAGTAACGACTTCGGACATGACTGAAAAATTTCTTTATTGGCTTGGCTAAAAGAAATTTTATTTTAAATAAACAGTACACAGTTAGCTATGTCTGTCTGTCATGAGAATCTCCGAGGTTGACATTGTGTGCATCACAAGCCAAACCAACTGTCACAGGTCACTAGTTTCCCCTTTACCTAGTCAGACCTGACATCCATCTTTCTCACCAACCCTTCCCTCGTGATCGGAAAACGAGACAGTAGAAAAAAAAAGGAAAGAATTTACTACTGTAATAAAGACTTCACATCAACCCAATCTCCATTTAGGAAAGGCTCAGTTTCATTTCCTTTGGTCCAAAAAAGTAAAACCATTAGCCACCGAAGACCGGCCTTATATATATAAATCAAATTAGCAAAAATTCTTCTTCTATCTATAGGGCACTTGGGGCGGTGGTTCCTCTGCATCTTGACTCTTTAACCTCGACTCTGAAATCGGATCCCCTTTCAAAATTCTCATAAATAAATAGCTATTGTTCGGTTCTTTTGCCTACATCTGAACATCCCATTTCCAGTTGGATTGTTTATAATATACGCGCATTTAAAATGTTTTGCTAGAGACAGCCTCCTTTATTGTGGAACTTGAATGCTCATATACCGAGAAATGATGAAAACCGCAGTTCAACTAGAGAGTCAGCATGAAAAATTTGTTTTTTTCCCTATACCCAAATAAATGAATCCAATTGCCTTGTGTTGAAAGAATGGGTGCCATGTCTCTAAATAATTGATTCCCCTCCTTCACTTTATCATCGAGGTATGGTTTGAGTCCCTGATGCGGAACTCAATTGAGTCTGACTTCATACTTTCTATCTCAAAGAAAAAAAATCATCAAAGAAGCGCCGGGTGAGGTAACCTTCTCTCCATTCTAATTAGTGCACTTTAGGTCTCGGCAAGGTAGTAGATTTTACACAACTTAGCTCCGAGCCCCTCCCCTAACCCTAAGCCCCAATGGGAATACCTAACATAACAACAACAGCTGAATTCCAAGCCGAGCTGATACAAATCTGCCATCAATGAAAATGAAAGTCAGTCCGAAAGCAAGAAAGGCCCAAGCACTGAAGCGGATGTGGAAGCCGGAAGCGGAAGTCGAGGAAAGCACCAGCCATTATTGCGCAAACCCCAACCGTAAGCCGACCGACTACATTACGGGCCGTGGAATCCCTCCTTTCTGGTTAAGACCTCAACTTCTTATTGCACCCGTCACGAGACAAAGAAGCCCGTCTTTGAAGCCAACTTCCGTCGCTGTAGTCAGACTAGCTTTCAGGTTGGTATAGTAGCTCAGACTAGTAGCTACGACAATATTGATCACTCTTGCCCTCTTTGGTGTAGCTCAAGTAGGAGGTACGTCAACATGGAAGCTTTTCACGGGAGTGAGAAGCTTCTCCTCGAATATGAATAAGTCTTCTTCGTTTATTAAGGGGTGAAACGAGCAAGCGGAGGCGAAAAAACGGAATCTCGCAGGTGCCCCATCAAAGTAGTAGCCTCCTTCCCTGTAAGAAGCCCAGTCCCAGACTAGTGGACCATAGAAAGACGGGTGCCCACAGACCAACGTGAGCCCCGCAGTAGCCCGCATACAAGGGGAAGTACCCAATTTGAGTTGTTTCATTTCGTCTTGGATCGAAGGAGCTACTGGGCTTGAATGAAAGACGCGTAGTTCCGATACGAGAAAAGTGAAGTGAGGGTCCGCAGCGAAACTTCATCTCGTGTAGTGGGTGTCCGCTTGGATGGAAAGAAAGTCATCCATCCAGTTCGGTTCATTTAAGAAAAAACAGAAAAAAGAGATTTTTTTTCTTTTTCTCCCGGTTGGAAGATCATATCGTTCCGCACCGAGAGAGAGTTAGCTTTTGCTTTTTTTCTTAGCTTTGTTTGCGGTCAGGTAAGCAACTCGTCAGCAAGACCGGCATTCAATTAGAGCGGAGACCAGTTGCACTCGTACACTCGTAACCTTGATTGAAGCAGTAGTTAGTAATAGGCCGAGCTATCGAGCTGTAAGGGTAGCAAGTGGTAGGCTGTAAGTCGAATGAGAGAGCTATGAAGCTTTTAAGGTAAGAAGACAGGGAGTAAGCAGATATGTTTTTAAGCATAGAGGTTTTCCGCTGTAAGGTCAGTGTCTGGTAACCAGAGAACAAGAATACTTGTTTGAACTTTTCTGAAGCGGTAAGGAGTCTCAGGGCGAGGCCGAAAGGGCTAGCACAGATAAGAATCCCGGTGTTTAGTAGTCCGATAGCCAAGCAGAATAGTCCTAGTAGTCAGATAGTCGGTTAGTCAAGCAAGCCGGTAAGCCGAAGTGCAGTCCCGAGACAAGGCAGCAGCACCAATCGACAGTAAGCTAAGAATACTGGTGTCGGTGGTAGTTCAGCCCAAAGCCTTAGTTCAACCAGAACAGTAGGGCAAGCAATGTGGGCAAGGCAGGAAAGAGCATAGGCAAGAATCCCAAGTTTGCATTAACCAACAAGCAAGAAGCAAGCAAAAGTACGGCAGGAAAGAAATAGTACTTTTTTTACAAATATAAGTTATGGCTAACTATTATTTATTACTTATTACTTACTTTGTTTTATATACTCGACTAACTAACTATAGAGGGTTAGTCGATAGTATATTAGTTATAATAGTTAGGTTTCTCATTGTCGTGTGAATAGGCGAGTCCTTGGCCGTGGATTCTCGCCCCCAGGAGCCGGTCTCAACTCCCTCCCGAGATAAGCCCAAGTCAAAGATAAAGGCGATGCGAAGGCTTTAAAGAAGGGTATGGGAAGAGACAAGAGTTCACACATCGTGGTGTCGTGTAGAATGGAATTGATGTGCTAAGCAAAGTCTCGCCACTCATTTCATTGCATTATTGAAGTAAGGCGAACGTAACTCCGCTTTGAGATCCACATCAGTCGAGGCAGCTGAAGCACTGAGTGGTGTACCCGTTTAACTATACTATACTATACTATAGGGTGTAGGGCTGAACTTTGAAATCCGGGGAGCCGACCGCGGAAGCCTACTAGGTAGTTCGAATCTTCCTCTGCCAACTAACTAGGACACAGGGCATCAGGTCGTCCATCCATTTAGATTTACAACCTAAGACTAGTACTATGGCTAACACGTGCCTCCGTACATCAGCTGACATCACCATAACTGCCTCCACGCAGCCCCTCAAGGCAACATAACTCCTATTATGCCTACCAAGCCTCCAAATATACACAAAAAAAGTCTAAAGCAATTTAACTTCCCGAGTAGCACAGTCCTGAGTAGGGTGCCGAGCATCAAGTCACCGAAAAACCCTTCAAAATTTAAGAGTGCGTCACTTGCGTCTTTTTTCCACATCGAAAAGAATATTATCTACTAGACTTCTCACTCTACCGAAAAAGCGCCTGGAACGTAAAGGAATCTACGAGGACTTTGAGAGATTTTGTCCACTGGCACTTGACTTTCACCTGACGAGCGTACGAAAGATTGAGTTTACCGAAACTACTTTACTCACCCGAGAAAGAAAAAGGAAGAATGCATTCAAAATAGGGCACAACGGCTTAAGGAGCAGCATTAGTTTAGTGCCTTGTGTTCTTAACCTGACGACAAATTTGACACCTACTTATATATAAGCTTCGGACTAAGAGCTTGGAAAAAATAGATTACTTCTTCTTCTTGGGATGACGAATGAAGCCTCGATGCGCATGACCCGATGACTCGACTCGGTTCCCTGCCTTAAGTTAAGGGGATGAGATTTCCATGATCGGACGAAGAGGAATCAGTGAATCGAGCACTCAAGACTCGCTTCTAACAGGGCTCATCCCGCTGAAAGATGTGAATCTCAAGATGGAAATGCCTTACTTTGGCATAGGTAGTTTGTTGCTTCTTATGTCAAAGCGAAGGTAGATTAATTAGGAACTGCTGCCCTTTAGCTGCATTAATCGTGAATTCCTTTTGCCGAAGGACTGCCGTCGTTGGTCGTGAGGTAGTAAAATTTTTTCTTTTTTCTCGAGATCATTTAGTTAGTTTATAGTAGAAAGGAGGGTACAGCCCCTTTACTTCCTAACTAGAGGAAGCCTTAATATTCCCTTTGTGTGAAATAGGGAGTTATCTCTAGGTCATTTTCAAAAGTAGAAGAAACTGGTTCTTTTTTGGACCCTAGGAAAGGAAATGGTCGGTTGAATGCTTATTCCATTCAGGAAACTCTTCAACCTGGCCACAAAAGCTGGATCATCAGATCACTTGATATTACTACTCGGAACGAAACTCCATTCGAAAGTCGGTTCAAGGCAAGGATCAAAGCTCTTCCTAGAGGCTGGCTCAGCTATCAGCTAACCGATATGATGCTGAATTTCCTGCTCGCTTCTCTTTCGCGCCTATAGCCTTTCTAGTCTTAGGTGGGCTGTAAGAGAAGAAAAAGTGTCCGCCCCTGCTTCAAAACGTAAGGGCGCGCGCTTTGAAGCTGTCTCTTCTGGCATCTGCTTTCTTCCAGGCCTTCAGCTTGAAGACAAGACTAGTGGAACCAGCTGAATGCCCGCTCTTGGTTTAAGCTGTATCTCGGACGAGAAAGCATTTGAACCGGCTTAGGAGGGCTCGTCCTTTAGTTTAGCTTTTTCCGGTATTAGCTTTGGGAACCGGGACCAGGACTTAAACCATCAAAGGCCATCAGTTGCAAGATAAGGATTAAAACCCCCAGACCAGAATAGAATAATGTCTTCGGGTGCTAGCATCCCAAAAAATGGAAGCAGGAAAAAATGAAATGCATACTACTTAACGCCTACCACCCCATAGGATAGGCAAGACTGCTTTTTGGTATGATGGGCCAGCTCCCTTTGAACCCACAATCAGACTCTCGACTGAATATCTTCTTATAAGAGATCTATCCGGTGGATCCAACCAATGACTCTTGCCTTGAAATAAGCCTTTCGAGGTTAGAGGATTAAAGCACCGAAAGTCCTTCAACCAATTCCACTGGCCTCCCAAAAAAGGAGGTATTCAATGCTGGATTGGATGTCTGGTCCACCTTTTGCATGGAGTCTGGTGCACCCGGGGAAAAGCAACCAATGGGATGGGGTTGTTGATAGACCCTCTAAGCTAAGGTGACCCAACCTTTGTAGATCGGCAAGCACCAGCGGTTGTTTCAGGCTCACCAAGACAAAGACGAGTGTGGAACAAGCAAAGAGTGGAAGACCAGATGAAAGAGAATTGGAACTTGAGCTCTTTTCTGCTCTCAGATGCAAGCAACTCGAACTCGAATCACCAATGCGGCGGATAGAAAGACAAGTAGTCCGTCTTCGGTCAAGCACGCGCACCCTTGCTTGAGCCCACATCTTCAGTTTGAGCACGGCTTGGTGGATGAAAGACTTTGAAAATGCATGCTACTGCAACTGTAGGTAGAGGCAAACTTACAGGCAATTAATCTTGCACTTGTAAAAAACAAACCTCCAAAGAACTTAACCTAATTAAATTGTGTTAAACATGTTTTCTTTGTAAACTTCTTCTTAACAATTAATCATGCACTTGTAAAAAACACCTACAAAGAACCTAACCCAATTAAATTGTGTTTAACATTTTCTTTTTTTTTTGTAAACTTCTTCTTAACAAATATTTATTACAGGGTTTACAAAGGTTTAAATTTTTTAGCAATTTTATCAAACTGGGCTGGTTCCAAAGAGTGGATTCACAATGAACACCGGCATTGAATTCGACTAGTTAAAATCAGTGAACAAATTCAAATGTAAAAATACCTTTCTTCCATGATTTAAGGATTCCAAGGACTGGTCAAAAAGAACAAAAAAAAAACTGAGAAATTCCGGTCAACCCTAGGGTGCAAACATTCTCCATCCTCCAAATCATCTTCCGCCCTAAGGTGAAACCCCGACATTCTTCTCGGGTAACAAGGTGAAAAATAACATCCCCAAGATCTTTTGGATGGGCACTCGGTGAAACCCACTCCACCGCTCTCACTCGGAGGATAAAGGAATATGAAGGTGACATGGCAACTTAAGATGACGTGTAGACGCCCGAGTCAAGCCACGGTGACAAAGGCAATCGGTGAGTGACTAAACTTTTTACCGGATGACACGTCGACTAATGGAGTTGTTAATCCATCGGGTAATCTCATCGCTGAAATGATTAGAAAGCTTTAGTAAGCATTTAGAAAAAAATAAAAAAATAAAAAAATCCAGTGATCAAAATAATATTTGACCAAAGTTTAGTGATTCACCAAAAATATTAACTGTAATATTGTTTGATGTTTAAGATTTTTTCAATTATTTTAATAATGCCTCCACTAATACCTTATTGATTGGACTAGTCTAATTTTTATTTTTAAGATGGTTTTTCTCCCCACGTATACTTCTTTTACTTCTATTTTTATCCAATTATTCAAATTAAAGTAATTTAAGTAAATAATATATTTTTACAATTTTTATGTTGAGTTTATAGTTGCGTATGAGGTTCCTGAGCGGTGCAACTGGTGGTCGCAGTAGTGCACGAGGCGGTGCTCGCGGTGGAGCAAGCAGAGGTTCTAGCTCTCGAGTTTTTTGACAGAAGTTTTATCCCCCTCAAATTCCCAGAGTGCCGTGCTCCTCTGTCTATAGTTCAACTGTCCGGAAGGTCACCTTGTATGTTGAGGCAGTTAGATCTTCAGTGATCTCAGATGATCACCGTCGGACTCCTGCTAAGAGTGACTCAGAATGGCAGACCGTTTGAAGGTCCAAAAACTCACCCCATGGCTCTCCTGGAGATGTAGGAAGCCACCACATCCCTTAAATGTCATCGCTCATTGGACTTGGTTAAGGACTGCAGGCACTACCTGAGATCTGAACACACAGTAGATGAGTGACAAGGTCCCCTTGCGTATATCCCGCAAGTGCACGGGTTTGTCAAAGTAATAATCCCGGGTGAGCGGGTATCGAATCCACAGCGAGTAGGGAATAAAAATACTTAATTCGATTCTTAGCTATGTAAAAGATCAATGATGATAAGTGTGATAATGATTCAATTCTCAACAGTAAAAGCAACAAGTAAGAGAGCAAAAGTAAAGAAAGGGGTTAAGGCAATTGATAAAGATGGGGTACCCGGATAATGCTCCGACTAGGATAATTGTTTCAAGTGCAAGAACCCTCTATTATGCTTCCTAATCAATGCAATGGTGAGTCGTGGAAATCCTTAATTACATAGTCCCAAATCTAAGGTCAACTATGCCCTAACTCTATACATGTCCCGGAGGAGAAATCGAACAATCTCAACACCTGCACTTTCGCATAGAGTTGCAATGAGCTCTAGGGATTCCAAGTGATAAATCTCTTCCTAATTATAGACCCTAACCCTTTGGTCCAGTGGAAGGTCCCTAACCACAATTGAGCCCTAGATACTAAGATCACCCTCAACGCTTCACACCAATCGACACCTGGACGTCCCACACACCTCAGGGATCCACGTTCTTTAACCACTTTCATCGAGGCAATACAAACGGTACACGCTTACGCGATTGCTTTCAAGCTTCTTCAATGACCTGGATAAGTTGATGGAGATCTGTTCTATGCATAAGTCGGAATACTTGTTTGGACCGCCTTCTCCAAGCAAATGGTTGCAAACCAAACACGGGAGGTTGGCACACACTCTAGCGCATCTCGCACCACCTATATCTTTGTCAACTTAGCAAGTATTTCTCCAAAATCGGCATTGTGATCCACATTGGCTTTTCCTTTAAAATGGCTTTACAACCCTACCGCATAAAAGTAACATAAAAACACACATATTAATAAACCCAGAAAAATTAACGCCAACATAAGGGAAAAAGAATGCTTCATATTCATCACACAAGCACTTATCAATGAGTGTTTCCACATCAGTTTACCTTCGGTATCATGCAATGAAGTCGGGTCATTATTAGCACGAATGTTTCAAAGACTCCACCATCCAATGACCATGAGATGGCAAGGAAGTTTGTTGATTAGGGGATTTTTTTATTATTAAAGCAAGACCCTCCACGTTCGTGCTTAAATGATGGAAAACTCTTAGTAGCCTTCTTTGATGATGGTATCTTTACCAATTACAAGGTAATTATTAAGTCAGGGTCTTGTAAGTGATCATCACTAAGGTTGTTCTTGTAATGCAGGTGTTCTTTCATCGTTCGTGATCCGTCAAGAATTAACTTTGATCAATAGGTGGAAGGTCACACCTATGACAACCATGTTTTACTCAAATGCTATTAGCGAAGGACTTTTTGGTAGGGTTGTTATGGTCTGAATTTGGCTTGGGTGGTAGTGGAACTATCATCAATTTTTTGTTAGCTGCCTTTGCATTGTTGGATTTGGACTTTGTTGGGGTTCTCGGCCTTTGGGAAATCTTTATCTATGTCCGAGCATAAGACACCTCACTCAAACATATGAGGGTTCTTGAGTACTGGAAGTTAGTTGATTTTTTCAATGTCCATCATCATTATGCGAATGAGAGTTAGGTGCTGCTCGAGGACGGGGATTCCATTTCTCTGTTCATAGATCATCCAAGTTGTGTAGCTCCTCACCTCAAGGTGAACTCGTGTGGGTAGTGTGATTCGCACCATCCTACTGAGATCAATGCCCACGTAGCTCTCGCAGGATCTCCAAAGGAGCCCAGGGGAGAAACTCCATAAAACCTGTCTCCATTCATGCCAAGGATTCTAGCAGGGGCCATTTCGGTCTTGACCTGTCAATGGAGGGCATTGATGCCTCCTTCTCTCATTAGGATGTGTCGAAAGCATCCCTACCTCCTATAATGTTTGAGCTCCAGCTCGATGGCGAGCTGATAAACCCATACCCTGGTGCAGCGGCCGAGGAGGAAGATCGATTGTTGCATAATAGCCTATGTAAACCTTAATTATGTAATAGCCATAGAACGGCATTGAGATTAGGTCAAGAGATACAAGATGGTTCCCTTCGCAGAGATCCAAAGATGATATTCGCCTGGATTAAACTCCACGTGGAAGATCTACCTTCTTGCTTTTCTCCAATGTAGTGCGTTGAGATAATCTCACTGGATGATGAAGCACTTACCATTGATGATAACTTACTCCAATCTTTAGGATAAGGTGCTCATTTGATGATGAAATTTCTAATCCATCGAGATGTTAACACTTTGAACTTGACTCGAGTTGAATACTTCTGATTTAATTCCAAATTCATCCCAGGGATAAGATCTCGTTTGATGATGGAATTTCTAATCTATCAGATGTTATCATATTGAAATATGCCTCGTGATTCGAATTCTTTTGATTTAATTTCAAATTCATCCCGAGATAAGGCTATCGTTGATGATATTATTCAAAATTTGTTCTCATCCTTCTGGTTATGTCCCAGGATCGGATTCTAGAGATCACCCCTCATTCAATGTCCATACCAATCATTACTACATCACCCTAGTGGGACTATCTACCTCGACTCTCCTCAGTACCTCCGAAGGGGCAATTTTACCAACCCACAGAATAAATCCTCCACTCATGTCCACTTAAAGTCCTCCTCTATGGACATCTCTTTTGGGTTACAAAATGGTTGGTTTCATGGGGTTTGACTCTTATTCCATGTGTTAACTCAAAGAATTCATCCATCCAAAAATCAACTCTTCCAAAAATCCTCCATAGGAAGATCCTCATGCATGGAATTTTTAGACTCGGGTGATGATGATTGATGAGTGTATAATGTTCATGTATTTAATATCGATTTGCACACCTCAATTGACATGTATTAGAATCGAATTCAGTGGAATTTGATGCTAATTATAGTGTGTTCTACATTAATAGGCTTAGGGCAGTGCTTAAAGATGAGAGGGAGCCAAAGAAAAACATTTCGCGACCCTAAAACAATGAAGTTGGATCTCTCTCGGCATCATTAGAAGAAGGACAAGGCAAAATGGGTGGCTTATGAGTAGCTTATGGTCATCCTTACGGCCGTAAGTCAATTCTAAAAGACCTTCTGGGCATGCTTATGTCCATAAGGGGATCGTAGAGCCAATTTAGAGGACCTTACAGGCAAGGCTTATACTCATAAGGACCATCCAAAGGAGCTTACGATCACTACATAAGCACATAAGGGCGGTTGCAAGAAGTAGAATAATGAAGCTTTATGGTCCAGTTCTCATGGCCATAAATCTAGACCGCAACAAAAAATAGAAGACCTTAGGATGGAGGCTTACAGTCGTAAGTCATCCCAAAGGGCTTACGACTCTCTTTTCTAGCTCCCTTATGGCTATTCCTTATGCCCCTAAGCAGCCCATTAGCAGTCAGGTACAAATAGAACTTATGAGGATTTTTAGGACATTCTCTATTCTATTCTTCTATTCTTTGCAGGCGATTCTTGGAGTCTAGGTTGAGGAAGTTTAAGGACGAATCTTTAGCACCTAGGGAGCAATTTCATGGGGGATTTGGCTCTACATTCAAAGGGATTGAAGATAATAGCCGTCAAGCTCATCTTGGCGCCGTGCATGGAAGCTTACCTAGGATTTCTCTGGTGATTCTTCATCAGAGAGATTGAAAAGAGGGTTTTCATGGATCTCATGTTTTTCTCTATTCTTTGTATCTTAAATGCTTGCCCTCCATTAATGGAGGGCTAATTTGTAGTTGTTTTGGCATAGTTGAACTGTAGAGTTTATATTTTTGACTTTGGTTGTTGGATCTTTGATGCTTTAATTGATCTATTATTTGCAATCATATCTATTTAAGTCAAATTGTGTGAATGAATGCTTGATTGCTAACGAGGTGAAAGCCCTAGCTATCATACCTTGTATTGCTATTGATGAGAAGAAATTCCCACCTAGCATAGACTTGCCGTAATACTAGAAGATAGTGGGTACATCTCTAGTTAGAGAATCTAGGAGACTTTGTCTCTCACAATCCTTCCGAGTGGATTAATGATAATTTATGTACTCTTTATAATCATGTGGAGAAGATTTTAGGAGAAATCGCATTTCTACTCTGTATTAGGATTAGGGATAATCTCTCTTTAGGGCTAGATTATCTACTTAAGAGATTATCATTAGTCCACAATAAGGTTTCATAGAGTGTTAATATGATTGTGCGGATGTCTATATCATGTTTGCACCTTTTCAGTTATACTTCACCTGAGAAATTAGGGTTTTGTATATTTCTGGCAACCTTTTGGTTCAAATAGGATTACATGCTTAGACAACCATTGTCATGTGCTTCATAACCCTAGAGGGATGATATGCCTGGAAATCACTTTCTTCCTTGACTTCTCTTCTATTATTTATAGTATTTTCTTATTTTTACTCGCTTTTGTTCTCATACACATCACATAACCTTTTAGGCTAATTTTTAGATTTAGAGTCATTACTAGTGCTCACCTCCTTCTCTATGGACCGACACTCTGTATTTTAGGCACACTCTATTACGCGATCGAAACTTACACTTGCATTCTTATCAATGACAACCAAGACTACATGGCAAAAAATTTCATAGAGGAGGATACTATCCTTGTAGCAAAAAAATCACTCTAAGGCAGTGATAGAAGAGATCCAACAAGTAGATATAGAATTCCCCATTCAGAAGCTTCTTGCATTGATTCTATTAAGCCAGATGAAAGAATTGAAGGAGCAGGTACTCGTGATCCATAAGTGGACCTTCGCCAAAGGCGTCCTCCCTAGTTGTTACAAGCTCCCACTCCAATCAGAAGAAGTAACAAAGCTAGGAAACCCTCTACCCGCTGGAATAAAGAGGAAGGCTTCCTCCCATAGCCCCTAGATCTGCCACGAAAAATGCTCCGAAGGACCTGAAGGAAGGTACTTCTTCTTCTAACCCTTCTAGTTTTAATTCCTTGTCAGATGCTCTGATTCTTAATTATAGCATGCCTTATGGTGTTAAATTCTTGGGTTCTCCTAATCATGAGACTAAATGCATAGACATAATGCGTAAACTTGAAGCAGAAAGATTTTCCCAATTTCACTCGTCTGCAGAGACCTCGTTGAGGTTCGTTGATCATACCACCACTCATTCTTCATGAAAATGTTAAGTTGGAATGTTAGAGGTTTAGTAAAGCCTTCTAGATGCTTCCTAGGTAAGGATTTTCTCATGGCTTCTACAGCAGGGGCAGTTTGTCTTTAATATACTAAACTTAAAAATGTGCACCGCTCTCTTTGAAGATCGATTAGTAGCATGATCTAGACACTTTTGAATTTTCACCTTCCTCTAGTTTTGTTGTAGGTATAATTATGAATTGAGATAGCACCCAAGTTAGTGGCACCCTCTTACAAATGTGTTCATTCTCCCTCTCGGTGATTTTTACTAACCAAGTAGGTAATCTTGTTTAATTATGTACCACTATTTATAGACCCAATACTTATTCACTTAGGAAAGATTTCTAAATTGGACTACTCCTAATTAAAGGTTTATGTTCGTCTCTTTGGGTCCTTTGTGTTGACTCCAATGTGGTATTCTTGCCACAAGATAAAAATAAAGGCTTACCTAATTTAGGGGATGCCCTAAGTTCTCAAAATTTTCTTCAAGACCTTAAGCTAATTAACCCTCCACTTCATGGAAGATGTTACACATGAACAAATGGTCAGTTAGATTCACTGTGAGTACGTTTAGATAGCTTCTTACTTTCTCACACATAGACTTCAACTTTCCCAAGAGCTTACCAATTCTCTCTTCCCAGATTAAGATCATCACTCTCCTATCTGCTTAGACTTTGGCATTCACAATTCTAAAGCTAAGATTTTTCGCATTCACAATTCTAAAGCTAAGATTTTATCCTTTCAAAATCAGGATCTAGAGACTTTATCCTTTCAAAAAAAAAATTCCCACATGAAAACAAAGCTTCCAAGGTGGGCCTTTGACACCTTTGGATCCTTTAATCTGACTAAAAGATCCTTACTTTTGCATAATGACTCACTAGATACCTTTAGGTAGTGTTTGGATTGAGGGAGTGATCCCCAAGGCATGGGGATCACTCCCACTTTTGGTGCATACCCATGTTTGGGTATGCACCAATAGGATTGGGGATGGGAATGAAAGGGGGCTTCATCCCCTCAAAACCCATATTGCTCATGCCCCCCAAAATTGGGGGGCATGAGCATTCCTTCCCTTTTTTGCCTTTTTAATTACCAATATACCCTTATTAAATAAAAAAATTATTTTCTATAATACACCCCATACATGTTATAATTAAATTATTTTTTAATTAAATACATCCTATAATTAAATTAATTTATGTCATTATAATATTTAATTAGTATAATTAAATAAAAATATTTTTAAATATTTATTAATCATAATTAAATCATAATTAAAATAGACTTCAAGTTTTTTTTAGGAAAGTAGAAATTTTGTCCATTTTAATTTTCATGAAACCGTAATTAAAATATATATTTAATTAAATATTTAATCATAAAAATTAAATTGGATAATAGTTAAATGGATTAATTATTTTAATAATTATAATAAAACATATAATAATTAAATTAGACTTTATTTAAAATATTTAATTATAATAATAAAAATGAATAATTTTGTTTAAATTATTTTATAAATTAAAAAGTTAATTATTCTTAAATATAATGTGTATTAGTGCATAATATCTCAAAATTTGTTAGGAATGTTGTTGTGATTTTTTTAAAATGAGGAGAAGCCATGTTGATGAATAATGTTTTTTGGGTGGAAATTAAAATATGTTGTTATGGTGTGTATTTTTTTAAAAATATTAGATTTATTAAAATTTTTGGTGATTTAAAAAAATAACTAAATTTTGACATTTATTTATTTTTAATTAATAATAATTAAATTGTATTTGTCAATTATTAATTTAAAAATTTTATTTAAAAAAATAAATACATCAATAACTCATTTAAATATTATTTATAAAAATTGGAGGCATTTAATAATTGTTTCTTTTACAATTAAGATACATTATTTAATTAAAATACTCAAGGGTACAAAAGTAAATTTACTAAAAATTTTTCCCCTATCCCTCTCATATTCCTATCCCCATTCCCTTCAACCAAACATTACTTTTATCCCCATCTCCAATCCCTTTTCCCTATTCCTATCCCCATCCCCATCCCCATCCCCTTCCCTTTCCCCATCCCCATATTCTCATTCCCTCTAACCAAACGAGCCCTTAGTGAGAGTAGACCATTCTCCACTATTGAGTCACAACATCTGTCTCAAGCCCGACTAGAGCTATTTTTACTTCATCGCCAGGAGGAAATTGTTTAGAAATAACGCTTCAGAATCATGTGTCTTCGAGAAGGCGGATGGAATACTAGATTTTTATATTCAATGACTAATCATAGGCGCAATAAAAACCTCATCCCTCGCATTAGTCAAGATGGATGTTGGATTGAAGGGGAACAAGAGTTGGGCAAGATTTTTATAAATCCTTATTGTATGTTACTTGGTTCCTTTAGACCCTACATTTTTCTCCTAGATTGGCAAGCCCTACTTTCCAATAAAGAGGGATTGGATCTCTCATCTCTTGAGATGCCTTTTACTTTAGAAAAAATTAAGCAAGCAGTGTACAGGGTTAATATTGTCCTTATTGGTAAGAAAAGAACACCTTAAGTCATTTATGACTCCAAACTCATCAGTCTGATTAATTCTTCTTGCAAAATCATTTCCAAACTGCTAGCTAATAGACTGAGCTGGGTTATCAATGATTTAGTTGTTGATTCCTAGTTGGCCTTTATTAAAGAGAGATGCATAGTGGATAATATAGTTGCAGCACAAGAACTTGTCCTCAGTCTTCAAATTAAAGCGCAAACTTCTATAGTTAGTATTCAAGGTTTATTTAACAAAAGCTTTTGACTCCCTAGATTAATATTATCTCTAGCTTCCAAAGGGGGTGGCAATCACTGGATTTGTTGAATTCATATTATCCCTAGCTCTAACAAAGCTTGTTGAATTCATATTATCCCTATTGTTTGCCTTAGCAGTAGATTCTCTAAGTACGATGTTAACACATGTGCTCCACTCTAGAGTTTTATTAGGGGTTCCCTTGTGGCAATTTGGGAATATTTGTCATCTTCAATATGTAAATGATCTAATCATTTTTTTGGTTGGAGGACTGGAGGATCTCTAGGTTATTAAACTAATCCTATATCCTGTTAAGGATCCTCTAGCCTCACTATCAACGTCTCTAAAAGGTGTCTTTATTCTACTAATTTCGGTTTTTGCCCAAATGCAATATCCGCTGCAACTTTAATTATTCTTGGGACTATTTTCCACTAACCTACATGAGGTTCCCACTCTCGGGAAGAAGACTTAGGCGTCAAGATTGGTTGAAACTTATCTTGATGGTTCACTCCAAACTTACTTTCCCAAAAGTGAATTAGCTCTCTCTAGGCGGGTGCCTCACTATTCTAAACTCAGTCCTATCTTCAATCCAAACTTACTAGATGTCAATGTTCAAATTCCTAGTCTAGGTTTCTAATGAGATAGATAGAATCTGAAGAGACCTTCTTTGGAAAGGACTTGATTTAGGCCCTAAAGGGATGAAACTTGTCGCTTGGAAAAGAATTTTTTGACCTCGTAATATGGGAGGATGGGGCATCCTAAACATCCAAGAATTCAATAAGGCTCTCCTAAGAGAGTGGCGGTGGAAAATTACTTCTGATAGTCATTACTGTTGGCTCAAAATCATTAACTTCAATTATTTGTGTATAGATTCATTGGGGTCCTTGTTTTACACAGCACCAAGGAATAAATCCTTTTTCTAGGCTGGAATTACACCCTTGTTATTTTTTTTTTCAAATTTTGTTCCCGGAAGATTGTCAAGAATAGTGCTTCTACCTTATTGTTGTATGATAATTGGCAAAACGGTGGAGGCTCTAGAGATTTATGGCTCGGGCTTTACAATGATTGTCGTTCCCCTTGGTCTACCATAAGGTCCTTCTCTAGTGAACCTCAGTTTCCTGATAAGCTATTCCAAACGACCACGCTTGAAGAAATCTCACCCTTCCTATACTTAATTCCATATTGTCAAAGTGAATTAGATGATGCAAGAATTTGATTATTAGATAGCACTAGGAATATTTTAGTAAAATCTTTCTATCAATTTTTAGTAAAATTCTGAATTTTTTAGTAAAATCCTTCTATTCATTTCTATTCTCAATTCTAGAAAGTGGGTTGCACAACAAAATAACCCTCTTCTGTTGGCTTGTTTGGGATGACAAAATTCTTACTTTGAACAATCTATCCAAAAAGGTTGCAATTTCCAATGTGCAAAGGACACTTGCTTTGTGTGCCATAGAAATTCAGAATCTATGGAACACCTCTTTCTCAAGTGTGATTTTTCCAACCGCATCTAGGATTTATTTTAAGCAAGTCCTAGGCTTGTATTCCCTCCCTCGGACTTTTGCTAAGGTCTTGACTTCCTGGATCTCATCCTTACAAGCCCAGTATCGTTCTTTTTGGGATCTCCTCTCAAGGGCCATCTTCTATAATTTATGGTTTGAACAAAATAATCATGTCTTTAACTTGTTTGCTCGTGACTCCTTTTCAATTATTCACAAAATTATTCATATGTTATTTGCTTGCCACTCTGCAGATAAAGACCCGGACCAATGTTTCCCAGAGGACTCCATTCTGAGCCTCAAGCAATCAGTGGACTTTTTGTGCGCTAGATCGGAAGAGCACACTAGACCATCTACCAAGGCTATTACCCAGGAGTGATCTACTCCTGCTGTCAGCTAAGGAAGCCTTAGATACCATAGGGTGGACCTCACTTACGCAGTTGTTTTTCTTTCCTATTTTGTTGTTTGTGTGTTGTGTTTTATGAAACCGTTCTCGAACTTGCTTCACCTCTAGTGACTGCTTTCTATTTTTCATCTGATTTGTAGCTCTTTCTTTTTGTCTTTGTTTGTTCTATGGTTTGTCTGTTTCATTTTTTTATGCTTTTTAATAAAATTGTGGTTTATCCACTTTATTCAAAAAAAATTTTTTAACAAATTCAAAAACTATCCTTTTGGCATTTAAGAAGAAAGTTAGTGAATAGTCTTGTAAAAGTGTAGGTTGCTCGACTTTCTAACTTGTTGAATTTTTTTATCTCCTATCCTTTTTTCTTTTTTTGGAATTGCTACCATCTTGTTATCTTTGTCTTATTACAGAAATCTCTTCACCATTATCATCTTCTTCTTATTATTCTTTTCTTCATGCATTTTACCATAAATTATATGCGAAGCTTTTGCTCCTCATCAGCCACTTTCTATGAAAGAGAAATTTAGATTTTGATAGTTAACATTGATGTATAATTAGTAATCTGAAATATTGAACATGAGTAATGTATGCTACAGTACTTTATAATAACAATGACAAATTAAAGAAACTGGTGAGAGAAACATAAAATTAAGACATAATTCCTAAATATAGGCAATAATGAAGATTTTTAAACACCAAAATCATAAATGAACACTATTTTTCTAGTATTGAACATTACAAGAGTATATTAAGATGTAATTTATGATCTTAAACTGTCTTAGAGTGTTAATGGTGGCAAACGTCTACCAAATGGAAAGCAAATATCATAAGAAAAAGGAACATCTATAAATGAACAATATTGCGGTTTTATAGCTTTTTCAGCTTCTTAAGGGTCAATTGATTTCTGCGCATCATTTATCTATTTATCATACGGGTAGTATTGTAATGGAATCTAAATCAATACTTAGGCACTTCTGAAATGGTTTTAGCGAACATAGTGCCTTGAGAGGCCTCCACAACTGGTGTGGCCGTTGATTAGTCTATTCAATGACAATGATGTCCAACAAAACCATAATGTTTCCGTTAGTTCCGATGGGTGTACAGTGGGTTAGGTTTCACTCGATCACTCATATAAACACACACACAATCACATACAAACCAAAGAGAAAAGAGACACATAAAATTGGTAACATAGTTCAGCACAACACTTCCCTACATCTGACAGGACAAGCCTAGAGATAAAAATCCAATAAAATAGGGAAATAAAAATGAGTACAACTCTCATACCCATCCTCATAAAGGTAAAGAAGAACCCTCTCTATACTGGCCCATGCCCACTCTCGCTTACCCACACACTTGGGTTCCTCTCATGTGGTACACCGTAAAAAGCAAAGCAGAGTCTCTTATATAGATGTCTCAATGATACTTCCGTTCCCTGTGGATTTGACTACCCACTCACCGGGGTAATTATTACTTGACACCAGTACTTGGGTTTTACATAATGGACGTGTCAAGTTTTTGGCGCCCGTTGGAGGCGAATGGGAGGAAAAC
>NW_024086524.1:0-19908 GCF_009730915.1 Dioscorea cayenensis subsp. rotundata
TGTATAAGGGTGTGAAAAGTCAAAGATAAATCACACAAAATCTACTTTCCATATTGTAAAGTTTAATGAATTACACATAAATATACGATTCTAACAGATATAGGGTTAATATGTGGCTTAATCTCAGCCTATATCCAAAACCTAGGAGTATTAATGATTTCTATATTATTTGTCTCTGCAAAAATCTTATGTTTTTTAATTTTTCATGATAAGGGTGTGAAACGTAAATCACACAAAATCTACTTTTGCTGTATTGTAAAAGTTTAATGAATTTTACATAAGTGTACGATTCTAGCAGATAAGAGTCAACAATCGTGGCTTAATCTCGCCCCTATATCCACTTAGGATATTAATGATGATTTGGATTTTGTCGGCAGCAAAGGAAAACAAAATCCAAGCAAAAATTTCTTGTCAATTATGTTACAAAGCTAGTTATAGCTAGACAGCACTACATATGAAGCAAGGGAGACATTATTGACAACAGTGTGGTCTTTTTATTGTTTTTAGGTTTTTATCTTTTGAGTGATTTTATTATTAACTTATGTTGTACTTTCTTTATTTAATAATTGGTTGTTTGTCTACTTTTATAATATATATATATATATAGATTTTATTTGTTATTTATTTCAATGAATTAGATAATTTAGATTTTATTAAGATGACTTTATATAAATGGAAATGAGAGTGTATTTTTAGAAAATAATAAATGTTGTTAAATCAGAAGTTTGTAGTAGTGATATATATATATATATATAATCATATATTATATTTATAACATAATTTATTAAATATTTATATATATCATAATAAATATTTCAACATTTTTTAGGAATTTATGAGTTTTTTAACTATACATATTACGATGTGTATAACAAATTGATAATTTTTATAACAACCAATAAAAATTAAAAAAAGAGTTATATTTTTTAAAAAGTTTATATTAAAAATATATATATATAGATAGATAGATAAGTAGATAAATAGATAGACATATAGAGAGGGAGTAAGTATAAGTAGTAAAGGATTATGATAATATATATATATATATATATATTAAGTAATGGGTTAGATGTTATTAAATCAAATAATGAATTTTTTTCGTATGTTTTTGTTAAAAGTCTATTATTTTTAAAAACCTAGGTAGTAATTTATTAGAAAATAATAAAGTAGCATATGAAGCAGAGGTAAGATAGAGATTTTTATAATGTGGCAGGTGGGTTTTAAGGTAATCTAATTATGTTTATTTATTTCTATATTTTTTAAATTGGTTATATATAGAGAGAGATGGAGAGAGAAAGGGAGTGAGTGCTTGAGTAACAAATGCTTATCATATATCTCCAAAACATATATTCTTCCCAGAAACATATATCTAAAAAAATGCATGTATTTAATGCATATATATGAAATTAAGCTAGTATTTGCATGTGCATGAGAATCAATACACATGCATGCATGTATGCATGGAAAAGGAGATGCATACTTTATGTACATATGTATATGCATATATCTATGTATACCTACAACATGCAGTGTATGTAAATCTATGTATACTTACATGCATATATATATATATGCATCTATCCATGTATACTACATATAGATGGAGAGAGAGATGTATATCACATGCACATATCTATGTATATCTACATTATGCAATATATATATATGTATATATATATATATATTAATATGCATATATATATTTCAAAATGTAGGGAAAAAGAGAAATATATAGACTACATAAAGAAACATACTCTAAGACATTAGTAATGGAGCAAAGTAGTCTATTCCTTCGTAGAGTGAATGATGACCAAGGATGTGATTTTAGAGTTATCATCATAGCATTGACATGGGAAAACAAAGACCAAGGCATAGGACCTAGTTGTTCTCTTTGACCATTTCATCATTATTATTATGATATATATTGAGAAACTTCTAAACTTGTTTTAGGGATGGACATTTGTCCATCTTTTATAGGATAATTATTTTTTTCCCCCAATTTTAGCTATCCTTCACTCCCAACAATAATCATGCTCTTAACCCTAACACATTACTTTCTCTATTTCATCTTCTTCTCTAAATTATCATTGCCCTTTATTGGAGTAATTGGGGGAGATTAGATGAGGTCTTAATTGGAAAGCAATGTATTTTAGGATAACACTACTTCATAAGGCTTCTTCTTCTATCAAGTTTGACACCGGCTTTGCAATTTTCTTTTGCCTGTAGTGTTGTGGCTTCCAGCGTAGCGATTAAGTATCATCAACATCATCTCTAGCAGTATAGTAAGACTCATCAGCATCACTATCGTTATTATCATCATTATTTCTAACGCCATAAGAAAGATTGAGCATTAATAATTTCGTTGGAATAAGCTTTCTTTTCAGCATATAGGTTTTCATCTTTTGTTATATGTATTTTCTTGTACTTCTTGCATTAGTTTTTTTCTTTGCTTATTTTTTATTTGTTCTGATTATGTGATTATTATGTTTTTGTTTAGCTTCGCATGGCAGATCATTATCGTAGTGATATTTTGGGAAAACTTCCTCAAGATATGGTTGAAGAGATTTTCAGATGTATAGTTTCAACATCTTCTAATTCCCTTCATGATCTTAAACTGTTGCGTCGCTGGTAATTTTATTCATTTATATAATAGATATAAAAATTATTTGTTTAAATAATAACGTAATCTAGTTGCAAGGGTTTTTATCAAGCATCCAAAAGCCGTAGAGTTGGACAGATGATGCGGATAGATAATTTATGGTATCTTAGCATGGAAGAATATATTACTTTTCTTCAGAATTGCGTATCAAGTGGAAATCTAGAAGCTTGTTTGAAACTTGGCATGGTAAAATTTATTATTACAATATTTCTTAATGTTAAATAAATTATAGTATTAGTATTAGGGACTAATTTTTAAAATTGGTTTGCAGGTAGAAGTTATAAAGTTGAAAGTGGATTCAGGGATACAATATTTACATAATGCAGCTTGTAAAGGTTATTTTCCTGCAGGATATGCAGCAGGGATTATTTTGTATAAAGATCATATAACACGTAATTCTGGTATAACAATATTGAATTTAGTTTCTTATGGAAAAATAGGTAATGTTTCAGAAGTAATAGATAGTAAAAGATCAGGTAATCCTATAATAAATAGTTGTCGATATGTTATAGCAGAGTTTCTTAGAGAGATAGTATGGAGTGTAGAAGGCAAATGGATGGAAAAAGAGGTATGGGAGTGTGGTAAAGAGTTTTGTGGTCGGAATGTCAATGATATTATTTGTAATGGATGGTTAGGTGAAAATGGATTAGTGAGAGAGTTTTGTAGTTCAGCTTGTAGATGGAAATATGAATTTAATTTGCTTTCTGAACTTATGTAATATTTATATTGTTTAGTTCCTTTTCTGTTATAGTTTTCTGTATTTGTAATCTTGTATTATAGATGTACTTTTTTTAATGAATGTTATATGTAATATATTCTTCAAGTAGAAATTTGTTGAAGTTTTTATTAATATAACAAAGGAAAAAAAAATCAATATATAGATGTGTATATGTTAAGCTAATGTTCTTCATGCAGTGATGGGAATATGTAATAGCAAATGATAGGTGCTTGATAAATCCTTATATAGAATCAACAGAGGGGTAAAACATAATAGATGAATTCATCTGTGTAAAAGACATAGTATACAAACATTAATTGTTACATTATTCTGCTTATATTTTTCCTATCTGAATTTATTTATTGATTAAATTACATATATTCATTGAGTATATATGAAAGGATATGATTGTTAATAACCCATTTGAGAATTAATGCAACTTGTGCTCACACACACTGTTGTACCCAGTCCAAATTTGGACCTAGGATTTTCTCTTATTTTTGTGAATGCATTAGGGTAAAATGGTCATTTTGCATTAATAGATTTTTACTTTGGATTGCACAGCTTGATTATGTGCGAAAAATTCCGCCATAAATAGGGGGCAATTCGGTCATTTGGATTTTGTTTCCATTCTTGTGTTAGAGGGCAATAGAGTAATTTAGAAAAGAATAAAAAAACATTGTAGCAACCCATTCATCGTAGTTAAACTAGCCTGCTCCTCGTAGTTTTTGCATCTCAACACTATTGATTCTCGCTCGACACTCGTAGCACTGACATCATGAGCACCTCAAGATCGCTGAAGTGTACTCGTAGCAACCCGACAATCGTAGCAACCCGAGAATTAATATCCAAATTCTTCTCTTCCTTCTTCTTTCCTTCTCCTTCTTTGCTTCTCCATGCCGGCCGAACCCTTATCCCTAACTATTTCCGGCGACCAATTCCCGCGAACCAACACCAAAAAAATTTACTCCCCACATCCTCTTGAGTAAGGTAAGAGCCTTTATCCGAGTTTTTTTAGTATGTATTTCTTCCGTATTTTCATTGTATTCATTATTTATAAACCTAGACCAAAACCCTAGATTTTTTTCATGATTTGTGGAAGTTTTTTTGGGCTTAAAAATGAAGCCCTTGATGTTGTCAATTGTTATTCATGAGAATTGTGTCAAAAATTTCATCGCTTTGATGTTGTAAAATGAGAGAAAACCATTTGTAAGGTTCGGGTTTTTACTCGTAGCATTCCCGATGTTACTCGTAGCACCGGAAAAACTTTGGCCTTTTATTGTATTTCTTTGATCCAAATTGAAGCTTTCCATTCATTGAACTTATTGGAACTAGGTTTACTTCATTCCGAGGTCGCTTGGGTCCAAAATGACAATGTTTTTGCCCTAAAACCCTAAGGTTTCAGATTAGACATGTATAAATGCATTTGCATGCATTTTTCTTTTAGCGATCATTCTTGTGTTCATTAGTATTTGGATTCCCCTGCTTGTATCTAGGGTGGCGAAGCATCCTCCAAGGGAAGGAAACCGCTGATCAGTGCATGGCGTCTCACGCGAGGCAACATGTTCCGTGAGTGGGTTATGTTGAGTGCACAATTCTAATTGAGTATCGAAAATATTTTTATTTGTTTTTTTCTGAAATGATTTCCATGGCTTTATCATGTTTTCAAATCACTCGGCTATAGGAGAAAAAGAAAGTGTAGATGACTACTAGAGACTATGGTTTATTTAAAATGACTTGTGGTTTACTCTCTCGAAAAAAATCATGAGAAAGCTTTGTTAATGTTGTACTTTGCGTTAGTTGAGATTGAACTTGAGGATATACATGCTTGGTGGATGAATGGAAATTGCTCGATTATTACAACAAGTTCATGGAGCTTATGGGTTATAAGTAAAATTGATTATGTATGTTCAATGGATGATTTAATCTCCCTAATGATGCATAATTTCGAAGTTTTGAGGCATGATGTGATAAACATGGTACATGGAACCCGATGAAGTCTTGAATGCTAAGGTATATGACTACACTAGTATATTGGAATTGGAATAACTTGTGGAACCTTATATATGATTTTTGGCTAGTCGATGAGATTTATGCTAATATATTCTTTGTAATATCTCGAGAACCATGGGTGACATAATTACACTTATGTAGTAGGATTCTCACAAATTGATGAGGTTTGTTCTTGTGAGCATAGTGTAGGGTGCTTAATTGTAGTTTGATCATATCGGGATATACATATGTATATATATATATATATATATATATATCGGGTGGATGCCAATGATTATGATTATTATTCTAAATGGAATTTATTTAGAAGGTTGATGATGAATAGCTTGAGCTATATATGTGACAAGTGTTGAATTGCAAAAGACCGAATATTCCCCGTGAATTTTTTTAATAATAGTTTGATTTAATACATCCTTAGAGGAGATAGTCAACTTGTGAGTATTTTTGACAATGAAATTATTATAGATGAAGTAAATATTAATGTTGAGGTAGTGGCACTATGATAAGGATCTAAGACATTGTTGAGTATAAGAGAGGCTCGAATAGTAAAGGCTTGTGAAAGTAAATACCTAATGATGTGTAAAGTAGGATTTAATCAATGTATATTGGTAGGTGTAAATATATGTGATGAGATGAACATATTTTTCATGACTTGTAAAAGTATTTAGAGGTTGTGATAGACTAGACCTTGGGGATTAATCTTGTATTTGGAGGAAAACTTAGTGAGTCAAGAAAGAGAAAGCTAGAATGATCCTAAGTAACTTGAGGTTTAACTAGAACAAAAGTTATGCTTGTTTTGATGCCTTTTATTGTATTTCAAAAACTTAATGTTTCTTTTCTACACTCGTTGGCATCAACTTTTTAGAAATGGTTTGTAAAACCTTTCACTTGTATAAGCATGCTTTTTGATATTTATGGTTATGAAAACAAAAGGGTTTTTTTATTTCCGAATGGCATGTTCTTCTAGATTGTGGATATTATAATGCGCTTTAATATCGACTCGGTTTTTATTGTCTAAAGCAATGCTTCGTAGCTTCGCATATTATTGTGTTATTCTTGGCATTTGGACGTAAATGTTTTTGAATGTATTGGCACATCGGGATTGGAATACTTTTTGAAAGTTTACATGCATTACTATGCTTTTGGCTTTTGGATTTGTGGAAATAATGTTTATTCCCCGATATGTGAATGCTTGTCCCCGAATAAGGACCTTGTGACATGAGTGATTCGGGATTGTATTATTGCTACGACTATATGTTGGTTTGATGGTGACGGCGGGCTAAGGCCCGACTATCGCAGTAGTGGGTCCCAACGGGCCAGCCTTTTAGAGGTGGCGCTGTGGACCTGGGTGTTGATTTGTCCGGATCGTGGAGCGTAGAGCCCCGATTGATGATACATCGATCCCGGGTCACCACACGGGACCGGTGGGCCAACGCTCAAGGGTGCGAAGATCTTGACGGCTCTCAACTTAGTCGTGACGGCGGCTAAAGTTAGAGAGAGTGTTTTTTTAGGCCATTGTTTATTTGATCGAGATGAAATTTCAATATTTGAGGAAAAATTCTACTTTTTTTGCAATTGGTATATTCGAAGTGTGATCTTTCACATAACATGTTTGATATCTTAATGCTTTTTCGAACATGTATCATGCGTAATTGAGGATTTGTGATTATCGAGGATTTTTATTTATTTAAGTTGGTTCTTCTACTTATTTTTGGGAAATTATATCCAAGCATTTGTTTTTATACATGTTGATGTTTTTGTCTATACTCGTGAGAATTTATGTTTTGGTTTCTAAATACCAAGGTTTCATATCCCTGTATTTTCATTATGTTGCAAAATGTGAACGCTCCAGCTCATTTATGTTATTAGTAGAATGTGTTTATTGGAATTTCCTCGATTTGTTTTTGATATTCTGTTAGATTTGTGCTAACCCATTCACCGAAAGTGACTATGGTTACTCACCCCTCCTCTCTTCCGTGTTTTAGTGGTTTTGGTCGCCATAGCGAGGCGAAGTGCTTGGCAATTTGTATCCCGAGTCGTTGTTTGTTTACTCTTAATCAGGTTGCATTGTATGAGTGCAAAGTGGATCCACTAGTGTTATTAACTCAGAATGTGATTTGTATATCTTTCACTTTACTATTGATTTTTTTCGAGTGAAAGTTTTGTTTTTTTGGTACCTTTATTATTGCGGTGTTGTTTAGCGGGGAGTTTGTGAGCCTTTCGCGATGACTCGAGGTTGAGTGGTGTGTGTCCCTCCTCGGGATCGTCGCGGCGGTTGTCACGTGGCGGGCCCGCTGGGTCGGGACGTGACACACACACACACACACACACACACACACACACACACACACACACACATATTATATCTAAGTCTTTGATCACTTTCACAAAGATCTTAATGATTAATTTGTATTCATATTTTAAAAAAATATATATTTATATTGTTTAGTTTTTTTCTGTTATTGTTTTCTGTATTTGTAATATTGTATAATAGATGTACCTTTTTTTTTATGAATGTTATATGTAATATATTCTTGAAATAGAAATTTGTTGAAGTTTCTATTAATATAACAAAGAAAAAAAATCAATATAAAGATGTGTATATGCTAAGCTAATGTTTTTGAAGTAGAGATGAGAATATGCGATAGCAAATGATAGGTGCTAGATAAATTACTATCTGGAATCAACAAAGGCGAAAAACATAATAGATGAATCTATCTGTGTAAAAGGTAATATATTATACTACTATGAGATGGTTGATGAATATGTTTTTATGGTAGAAATGTGTTTTATATTTTTTATAATAGACATTATAGTATACAATCATTAATTGTTACATTATTGTGCTTATATTTTTCCTATTTGAATTTCTTAATTTATTAAATTACATATATTCATTGAGTATATATGAAAGAATATGATAGTTAATAATCTATTTGAGAATTAATGCAACTTGCGCTAACATACACACATACATACATATATATATATATATATATATATGTATATATATATATCTAAGTCTTTGATCACTTTCACAAAGGTCTTAATGATTAATCTATATTCATCTTCTAAAAAAAAATATTAATTAAAAGCCTATTTTATTCATAACAAAACTTATTTATTCTGCAATACAACATTGCAAGTCATAAATATCATATTTGTTATAGTATAAAAGTTGAAGAAAATGCATTTGATTGGCAAAAACTTTGTAAGATGGTGGTAATACTGATCCAATCATCATCATGATTATTAATCTCAAAGTCATACTCAGAATAATATTCCTTCTCCTCCTCTAAAGGAGGAGGTACTGGAGGTGGTAGTGGAGGAGGTAGCGGAGTTGATAGTTCAGGAGGTGGCGGAGGTGGTAGTGGAGGAGGTGGAGAAGGCATAGTAGGAAACTCATAGTAAAAATTAGTTTCAGCTCTATTGATACCACTAAAGGTAAATGATGCCATGTCATAAGCCAATGCTGCTTCCTCTGCTGTATCAAATGTACCTAACCAATGTTTCTTTCTAGTATGAGGGTTTGTAATCTCTGTTGCATAACGTCCCGAAGGTCTCCTTCGTACTCCTAAGTACCCCGTTGATCCTCTAGATCGTCTGCTTCGGTGTCGGGGTATGTTGATGCATTGTAAGTCAGGTATGTCCATAGATATGCAATGTTAATTGTTGCAAGATTGGTTTGAATCTTATATCTCTATATATAGTTTTATGCAATCATATATGTATATATATAGTTTGGAAAACAATTAAATTAGGGTTTTCTAGAGTAATGTAGGTGTTGTTAGGTTGCTATACAATAAGTACAGTGGATGTCCTTAAATTTGAAATCGATGGTCGTACTTAGATTACGAATCCTCATATATATATATATATATATATATATGTATGTATCTAAGCAAAGATATCTTGTCGATTATTTCATACTGTTAGAAACAGCTAGACATATCTAGTAGTAGACATAGTGAGGGAGATATATTGGAGATATTTTTTATGTTCTAATATGCTATATATTTCTAAATATAATGCTACACAAAAGATTTCTATATTATTTGTCTTACAGAAATCGTAAGTTTTTTTTTATTTATTATTTTTCCCCTGTATAAGGGTGTGAAAAGTCAAAGATAAATCACACAAAATCTACTTTACAGGTTGCAAAGTTGATTGAATTTCACATAAATGTACGATTCTAGCAGATAAGGGTCAACAATTGTGGCTTAATTATACTCTTATGGAAGCAAAAAAACTTAGGACATTAATATGTTTTCATAATATGTATATAATGATATGGATTTTTTAGTAGTAAGGGAAAACAAAATCTAAGCAGAAATCTCTTATCAGTTATGTTATAAAGCTAGAGGCAGCTAGACATAGCTACATATGAAGTAGAAAGGGAACATTAATCAAGAGGTGGGATCGGTGGCACACTTGATAACGTAGGGTGTGGAGGTGTCAGTGTCATTGACGGGTAGGGTTAGGGTTAGGGTTAAAAAAAATCATCGATAAAACTTTCTTGAATTGATGGTGCACTGATCCGGATGAATAGAGAAACAACAGAGTGAGGGAGAGATATTGGAGATTTCTTAATAACCATTAATGTAACATTTTTTCTTTTATCAATTATTGTTTATGCTTTAATATGCTATACATTTCTAAATATAATGCTACATAGAATATTTCTATAATATTTGCCTTTACAGAAATCTTATGTTTTTTATTATTTTTTCCCCCAGTATAAGAGTGTGAAAAGTCAAAGATAAATCATACAAAATCTACTTTACAGGTTGTAAAGTTCAATGAATTTCACTTAAATGTACGATTCTAACAAAGAAAGGTCAACAATTGTGGCTTAATTATACTCTTATGCAAGCTAGCCCATATTAAAAACAAAAAACTTAGGGCATTAATATGTTTATGATCTGGATTTTTTGTTAGCAAGGAAAAACAAAATCTAAGCAAAAATCTTTAGTCAATTATGTTACAAAGTTAGAGACAGTTAGAAATAGTTACATATAAAGCAAAAGGGGAACATTATTCAAGCGGTGGAATTGGTAGCACGCTTGAGATTTTGGGGATATATATATACTATATTATATGCTTTTGATTTGAAAAATGCATGTATATAAACCGTGATGGTTTGATGAAGAGATGAGGAAGATAGAGGAGATGATAGAAGAGAGAGAGCATTGTTAATCAACAATGGTGAAATAATCATTCCATGTTGTCTTAATTGTGCTATCTGCTCTATCTGTCATCATTATTATATATATATATATATATTGAATCATATATCTCTATATATAGTTTTATGCAATCATATATGTATATATATATAGTTTGGAAAACAATTAAATTAGGGTTTTCTAGAGTAATGTAGGTGTTGTTAGGTTGCTATACAATAAGTACAGTGGATGTCCTTAAATTTGAAATCGATGGTCGTACTTAGATTACGAATCCTCATATATATATATATATATATATATGTATATATGTATCTAAAGCAAAAGATATCTTGTCGATTATTTCATACTTGTTAGAAACATGCTAGACATATCTAGTAGTAGAGCAGTGAGGGAGATATATTGGAGATATTTTTTTAATGTTCTAATATGCTATATATTTCTAAATATAATGCTACACAAAAAGATTTCTATATTATTTGTCTTACAGAAATCGTAAGTTTTTTTTTATTTATTATTTTTCCCCTGTATAAGGGTGTGAAAAGTCAAAGATAAATCACACAAAATCTACTTTACAGGTTGCAAAGTTGATTGAATTTCACATAAATGTACGATTCTAGCAGATAAGGGTCAACAATTGTGGCTTAATTATACTCTTATGGAAGCAAAAAAACTTAGGACATTAATATGTTTTCATAATATGTATATAATGATATGGATTTTTTAGTAGTAAGGGAAAACAAAATCTAAGCAGAAATCTCTTATCAGTTATGTTATAAAGCTAGAGGCAGCTAGACATAGCTACATATGAAGTAGAAAGGGAACATTAATCAAGCGGCGGGATCGGTGGCACACTTGATAACGTAGGGTGTGGAGGTGTCAGTGTCATTGATGGGTAGGGTTAGGGTTAGGGTTAAAAAAAAATCATCGATAAAACTTTCTTGAATTGATGGTGCACTGATCCGGAAGAATAGAGAAACAACAGAGTGAGAGAGAGATATTGGAGATTTCTTAATAACCATTAATGTAACATTTTTTCTTTTATCAATTATTGTTTATGCTTTAATATGCTATACATTTCTAAATATAATGCTACATAGGATATTTCTATAATATTTGCCTTTACAGAAATCTTATGTTTTTTTTTTATTTTTTTCCCCAGTATAAGAGTGTGAAAAGTCAAAGATAAATCACACAAAATCCACTTTACAGGTTGTAAAGTTTAATGAATTTCACTCAAATGTACAATTCTAGCAAAGAAAGGTCAACAATTGTGGCTTAATTATACTCTCATGCAAGCTAGCCCATATTACAAAAAAAAAGGGAACATTATTCAAGCGGTGGAATTGGTAGCACGCTTGAGATTTTGGGGATATATATATACTATATTATATGCTTTTGATTTGAAAAATGCATGTATATAAACCGTGATGGTTTGATGAAGAGATGAGGAAGATAGAGGAGATGACAGAAGAGAGAGAGCATTGTTATTCAACAATGGTGAAATAATCATTCCATGTTGTCTTAATTGTGCTCTCTGCTCTATCTGTCATCATTATTATATATTTTTTCCTTCTCTGTCTCTCTTTTTCTCTAACACTCTATCTCTTTTTCTTTTTTTTTGGTTTCATTCTCTATATATTTCTATTAAACTTTAGTATATAGTTCATACAATTTACAAACTATATACTAAGAAATTAATAGACAAATAGGTCCAATGAGTAAAGTCTAGAACAAACTCAATATATACATTGTTGATTTGTCATAAATTAGTAAAAGAGCATGGAATGAAAGCATTTCCATGTTGTTCAGCTCAGACAACAAACATGCATCATGTTAAGCAAAGAGATCATTTGCAAAGCTTTATTATGTCATGCTCAAATATTTTAAACAAACAAAACACACTTTAAAGTTTTATCTCCATTGTTGAAGTTGTTGATATTATTAAAAGCATGCATCACAGTCATATACACAAACATAGTATGATATAATTCTTTTACCTTCATCTAACTGAAGGATAAAATAATATCAGTCATTATTTTGAGTTTCTCAAAGTTTTTGATAGTAATATTGTAATAGATGTTACCTGATTTTCTGGCTTGTAGGAAAGGCAGTTATCTTTTTTACATGGATCTGAAAATGTTGTTTCATCTCATCGTTTTTCTCATAAGCAAGTGTTTATGCTTGTTATCCATCTTTGTGATTTTTCTTCTCTTGCTTAGGTGTGTTTCTTTGTTTCTTTGTTGTTGGGGCTTCCATGCTTAGATCTGAAGGACCTTCAATCTTTGATGACGATTCTAGTAGTTCACTTACTTTACGCTTGTCGCTCGTTTCATCAATTTTTGATGCGGATTGCTCAGTTGGTCCTTCTATTGCTGGTTGTATAGGTTTTTTCCCCTTCGAACTTTCTCCATGTAAGATAATAGGCTTTGCATCGTAAATTCTGTAGGTAAGAACATCATCTTTAATTGCTTGTTGTGAGAGACCAATTGTTAAACTAAATTTCTTATCAATGATACTATGAATTTCTTCAGGCACTTTTGTTTTTGAGATATTTTCTGTTGCCAATAACAAATTAAGCTTTATGTTCGTCATTGATTCTGCATGTTTGTCAAAGGCGGTTATTTCCATTTCTCCAGTTTCATCTCTCACAATCATCGGTAATCTCATCCTGTAACATAAACAAATAATTATTATAATTATGCTAAATAAATTAAATTTAATATACAATTATTGATTATACTTACACCACCCTGGGAGTTGTAGGTCCGTGCTTATAGCAAGAATAATTATACCCTGACTCAGCAAGTCGTTTGTTGCAAACATTGCAAGAGTTGTAAAACCAACCATTAGATATGTCGATTTTCTCAACCCATACATCACATTTATACATAGTAACCTATACAATTTTTTTTTAATAAAATTAGTAATTATCATACTTTAGCATTAAAACCTTAAAATATAATTGTTTGTACTTACACCAATCGTTGCTGGGTCAAATTTCAATAATTGATCAATTGTTGCATACTCAGCGTGTGCGATTTTTTGTTGTAAAGTGGCTTCTTGATTCTGTATAGACAGCAACTGTACTTGTTGATTTTCAAGTCCTCCCCTGTTTTATTTCACAAATGATAATTTGTGAGTTTAGAAATCAAATTAATTTTGTTTTCTAAAATGGTAAGTGTTAGTCTTACTGTTCTTTGATAGCTTTTGTCTCCGGTAAATCTAAATTCACATAGATTCGGGTTGCTGATGTAGAAGCCAAATATATGGTTCCTATTAAATAATTTAAAATGTAAGTAGTTGTTGACTGTCTATTTACGTATAGCAAAAATTGTTTATTAAACATTTTGTACTCACCTTGGTAAGTTCGAACAACAGTGCCAGCAATGATAAGTATAGGTCTTGATTGCATTTGTAACAGATCATGATCATTGAGTTGAGGAAAACATGATTCCCATATAGTTATTCTAAGTTCATCACCGTTTTTTATTTTTTTTTTTTGAAGATTGTTAGAAAATTAGGTGATTACAAATATGTTAGATGTATAAATTATAATTAAATATGTCTTATTGTTTCTTACCTTCGCTCTTTGATGAAAATATCTCTCTTATGAACTGTTTTTGCAAACTTTGTTGATTGAATAGCAGTAATTGGTCCGATAGAGATCAAAGTACCAATTGCATCTGTATTTTTTGCATATATCTTATTTTGTTAGTAAAAGCATCATTATATATATATTGGACAATATTGATAAGATATTAGAATTGTAATTTTAATTATGATTAAATAATAAAAGTTCTTTTTACCTGTCAAATATTTATCAGAGTTTGCATCTGACGCCATCTTGTCTCGATCAAAATATTGGAAGTAATGTCTTGGGTAGGGTGTAGGATCATCAGAGATTAACTTGATCACTGTATTAGATGTGAAAAAGATGGCAAATTCTCTCATTACTGATAGATTTTTAGCAGCTGTTTTCATAACTTGGAATTTAGATATGTGGTATACAGCTCCTTCGATTAACATGTCTCGAAAGCTTGAACAATCATTTTCTCTAATTTGGACATGGATAGCATCACCCTAAGAAAGACATTTTTATAAATATAATTTCTAAAGGAAAGAGATGTAAATAATATTTACAAAACTTTAAAAGATAATATATGATGAATACCTTTGCATCTGTTGCTATAAATGCTATACCAAGGAATTTTTCTGAAGTTGGGATATAACAATCCCATATTCTTGTTATTCTAATTTTCACAGCTTGGTTTTGACCAGGTGGCTTTAGTTGTGCTATTTCCTTAAGACTCATTATTGATAATCTGCAAAACAACAAAAACAGAATTTATTACGCATTTGTTTATAGAGTTCCGATATTTTCTATTATATAGAAGTTAGAAATAATTATCGATAACGAACCTGATATATATTTCTTTAATTATGCATATGATTGTAACTATAATAGAACACAGTTTCAACGTTCAGGATTTGAATTAATTTCTATGCTATCAAAGATTTCCTTGTAGACAACATTCTTTGTTTTGTTTGTATTCTTTCCAGTATCATCAAGAATCAAAATCTTTAATCCTTCAACAGAAGATACTCTGGACAATGCAACATAGAGTTGGCCATGTGAAAATACAGGTTTGGGTAAGAACAACCCTACTAAATCAAGTGTTTGCCCTTGACTTTTGTTTATAGTCATTGCATATGAAAGCTTAATCGGGAATTGCTTTCGACACATGATGAATGGCCATTTGCCTTCTTGCACTGGCATAATAATTCTAGGAATGTACACTTTGTCACCTATGTTGGATCCAGAAATAACTACTGCTTCCAAAATGTTATGATGCATCTGTGTAATTATCAATCTTGTTCCATTGCAGAGTCCATTCGCTTGGCTAATGTTTCTTATCAGCATGATCACACAACCCAATTTTAAAGTAAGTTCATGATTGGGTATGCCTGTGAATTTTAATGTATTTAAGAACTCAGTTGTATATAATGGTCCATTTGCTTCTGCAGATGTTGAAGATTTAGAGATGTAGTCTGAGCTTAAATACTTTTGCTCATTAGCTTCAATTGCGCTGCTGATTGTTTCATTTAATATATCAACAGTTTCATTGTATGGTGTGACTATAGCTCTTTGCCTCAAGTATTCTGCCTTTACATAGTTTAACTGAAATTGTGGATAGATAGCTTCAATGATCGATTGTATTGGATTACCTATGTTTTCAACCAATAGATCTTGTAGAATTTCTATCCAATCTCCTTCATCAAGATCACTATGATTTCTTTCAATAGATGCAATTGTACCATCACCAATTTATAACAACCATTCTGCAAACTCTTTTAATTGATTTCGGCTTTTTTCATCAAGGTTGTTTCTATGCAATCTCATGTTAGTCTTGAGTTTTAATACTTTGCATTCTTTCCAAAGTTGTGACTGGGTTATAGTAGCGTTTATGATGTCTGCTTTGCTACCATATTGAATAACTGGTAGGATTTGTCGGAAATCTCCACCAAGAACTATTGTTTTGCCTCCAAAAGGTTTTGTAGATGCTTCCGGTGTTGTCTCTGAAAGAAGATCTTGTAAAGTTTTGTTTAATGCTTCAAGACAATTCCTATGAACCATAGGAGCTTCATCCCAAACAATCAAAGTTGTTTTTTCAATCAATCTTGCCAGTTGAGTTTGCTTGCTGATTCTACATGTAGAGCATTCTTTAATATTTATTGGGATTTTGAATCTAGAATGGGCAGTTCTACCTCCAGGTAATAAAAGTGATGCAATTCCTGATGAAGCAACAGCTAGTACAATTTTTCCTTCAGTACGAATACCATTAATGATGGTGTTCCATAAAAAAGTTTTACCAGTCCCACCATGGCCATATACAAAAAACATTCCTCCATTGTTGTTCACAGCTTCTTGTATTTGAGTATAGATAGCCAATTGTTCCGTATTTAATTTTGCAAACATTGATAATTGATCTTCTTGAAGCTAAGGAATATTGTAGCTTAACTCTTCTTGAAGCAGTCGATCAGTTAAATTATTTATGCTCAATGATTGTGATCGAGGTAAATCATTCTCCTCAAGGGATGAAGAGTGTTTATTCAAAAGATCTTCAAGAGCAACTAATAGATAGTTTCTCAAGTACTCGTCTGAAATAGTATAATTAGGCATGTGGAATGTCTGTCGGAGTCTATAGTGTATATCTTATGATATTACTTGCCAGTGTTTCTCAAACAGTGCCTTTTTGTCTCCTACATCGCAAAATAAGATTATTGTTACAAAAAGTTGTCTTAGTTGTGCACCAGTAGCCCAATGAGCTGCTTGTATCAAGGCATTTGACCATTCTGAGTCATCTCCTAATATACAAGGGTAAAGCAAAGCTTCTACGTATGCTGCATACACAACATTACTACTGTGCGGAGATCCTCATAACTCCTAGCACCTTTGATTTCATTAGCAATGTTTAAGTAATATAGCTCTTCCACACTGGTGTATATAGATTATTCTTCCAATTGATCTCGCCATTCATTCCTAGCATTTCCATTTTTCTCTTTTGTACCACGTGAATTTAGTCGTGGAAAAGTCCGACAAGAGTGATCGCCCTCTTCGCCTATATCATTTGTGGCCATCCATTCCGTGAACATTGTTGTTTCAATACCTGGGATTGAAATTATATTGGGAATAAAATCGCTTGTCACTAAAATAAATATTAGCCTTTCCGGGTAAGTGAATAAGTAACTTTTTGGACGTATCGGTTTCTATGGTGGATTGAAAGTCAAAATAGTCTCCAACAACTTTCATATGCTCGACAAATAACGGTAATCCAAATAATTGGTATCTCATCTATTTTAGTTGATGATGTTGATGATGCTTCAAACATAGCTCTTTGCCTCGCTCGGACCTTTACTTATATATTTGTATAGATATTTCTTAACGCTTCTGTCAAATTACATATTTCCATCATTTATATGGGTTTTCGATAGCGCACACAACCGAAATCAACATTATGTGAGATCCACAAACTCGATTGATCATCCAATTTAATGCACCATTTTGTGTCGCTGCCGTGCACTCCCTCTCCCGATATCGAGTGAATCCATCCTCATCAATCGCTGCTGGAATTAAGCTAAAATGGCTTTTGGGTATGAATTTTACATGCTATTTTCCATACATGGTGACCCGTGGACTCGCTTTAATCCACATGGACCATGTATCATAAATGAACTTACAGCATCATGTCTCAATAGGATCGATCCTTTATCGTGTAATTCAAAGTTGTAAACTATATTATCAATTTCCGTCGTCGCCATAACGCTACTTTCTTTTTCCAACCATATTTAAGATATGGAACATGTGGTAAACCCTCGCTTTTGGAATTCGACTGTCGATAAACAAACTACAGAAAAGGAGAAATATCATTAAGTTTGCAACGTTATCAAAACTATTAAAGACTATGTAACTTTACCCGCCATTGTGACCAAAATGATGCCCTTTTAGCAAATCATCCATCAAATGCCGCACTTTTATACGTGAAAACCCGCACCATATGTCGCCTATCTTCGTCAAGGCTCGACCCATAATAGAACTCAATGCATTTGTTATTTCCTCGACCAGCGAGGATCGGTAAGTGAATGTAATAACAAATAGTTTAGGATAGCCAAAAATCAAGTAAATAGCTCATGCAGATCTTTGGTATTTCTCAAACATATACCTAGGGTCCGGTATAAAAACTCAAGTAGTAAAATAATGCGCTCCCAATAGCTCATTGCAATTGCCGCATCTTCTTGATCTGTGCATCTCTAATAGCTTTTGCAAGCATTTCATCCTCAATGATGCGTTTGATGCTCTCTAATATATCTCATCTGTGTCTTCAATTGTAGCATAACAATAACTATAAATTGTTGAAAAGTCGACCTCCCGTACTGTGGTATTGTCCTCAATACTTTCTTGTCGAATCATAAGCATAAGAGCTCTCATAGTCAAACACTTTCGCTTAATTTACTTCAGATTGGAGACATTCTTCATAAGGTAAATTTAGATGAAAGCAATCTTCCATAAGGAAAGAGTAATGGAGGTTGTCAAGTGGCATGAAACTAGCTGATGTGGTGTCACTTCAATTTTTAAACCTCTCTTGTTTGTAAGTGTTCTACTATAATATCCCTCCCTTTGATCATTAATACGTACTAATATCACCGATAAATTAGAGCAAAGAATTTCGAACTCGACATGGTGCGTATCAAACTATGATCTTCTTATTTCGATTTGTCATAAATAAGCTTTTATCCTAACCGGCATTTCTAAATTGCATGTGTGAGCTTCTCTTGCACTCCGAAAGACTTTGGACAATCTCATTGTACTCATCTAGCATATTTCTCAATCCGCATACCTATATCATTGTTCAATCCTTGAACACTCACCATCAAATCGAAAGCAATGTACATTCTCGCAATCTAATTCAAAGATTTGATTCAATCATGTACATACAGGCGTAATTTAGTGCATTGTCTCGGCAACTGTGACGTAGAGATCCCATTCTATGACAATTTTGTCCCCGATAACTTGAATACGAATAAGGCCCAGGTCTTTTGATTGACACTATTATCAACACCACTCATTAAGTGAAGTAAACTGAAAGTAGTGAGTTGTATATTCTAATCGTGTTCTTTTAAATTTTTGAATTTCTTACTCCACCATTATACCATCAAATAATCGGGCGTACAAGTAGGTGGTGTTGGTTTTGGTGGCGTAAGAGAAATAAGCCTCTCTGCGTCATAAATACATATTAAATTTTGATTTGCAGCGGTATTTTGATAGGTCAATTCTCTTTCATCATACACATGGAAGCACTGCGGTAAAATAGGCATTTAAAAGTTGGCTCCACCAAAGCATAAAGGTTGAAATATCGCTCTTGTTACAATCATTAAAGGTGAATAATCTACATAATAGTATATGTGAAATTTATAATGATAAATTTGAGGAAATTTGAGAATAATTAAAAGTAAAGAAGCGAAATCTACTTTGATGCTGATTGTTTAAAAACATCGCTAGAATCATTTGTGTTAATATGGTCGCGAAAGATTGATTTCACGATCGGTGAGAATCATCTCCATTGTCGATTGGCTGGTAAATCGATTCCAAGGGTCCAAATACATATTCGCACACTTGTTGAAGCACCAACGTCCGAATAAGACCTCATTTCTTTAGCAGGTATGGATGTTAAAATGGATGCTAAAGCCACCATCACCATTCAGTGAGTGCAATTGTACCGTAGTCTCAACATCAACTTCATCATTAGCGCCAATATCACAATAAGTATCGAAGA
>NW_024086525.1:0-4906 GCF_009730915.1 Dioscorea cayenensis subsp. rotundata
GATTAATGCCATTGCTATTTTTGCTCGTAGCAAAATTTTTTTGCAATGAGAACTAATCTATTGCAAAATGTTTGGAATGGATTGGCAACACTTTTGCAACGGATTAGCATTAGATCGGTTGCAAATATATTATAAATTGGTAATGGAATTGTAATGGACTTGCAACCATGCCATTGCAAAGTCTGTTACAACTAGGTTGCAAATTTGTAAGGGATTTGCAATAGATCTTTTGATCCCAGACAAATCCATTGCAAATGTGTTACAAATTGGCAATAGATTTGTAACGGCTTTTCCCAAATATGTGTCAATTCTTTACAAAGAGGTTGCAAATTTGCAACAACTTTGCAATGGATCCATAACAAGTCCCTTGCAAAGTGGTTGCAAAATATGTAACAGATTTGCAACAGATCCATAAATATGTCCCTTGCAGATTGGTTACAAATTTGAAACAGATTTGCAATGGATCCAGAACAAGTCCCTTGCAAATCGGTTGCAAATTTGTAATAGATTTGTAATAACATTTGGGATCAACCACTAATCCAATACAAATTCACTGATACCCTGTTATCATGTACATTAAGAAATTCTAACATTATCATCTTAATAAAATATAACACACAAATTCTAATGTACTTGATAAAATATAACATAGTAATAAAAAGTAGTCATAGTACCATGCATAAAACAAAAAAAACAAAACAAATAGTAGTAGTTAATGTGCACAAAGACAAGTAAAAAAAATATATAGTACTAGTAATATCCATAAAAGGCAAATGAAAATACTCATGGCATAACTATAGGTCATCCTCATCCTCATCATCATCATCATCTTCCTCATCTTGATCCTCCTCATCCTCCTGAGGTTGTGATGTTTGGCCTGGTTCAGATTGCATCATCATTCGCATACGCTTCCACTCACGGCGCATCTGTCTCATCATCTTCTGGTTCTGCTGTAGTAAACTTTGGTTTTGTTCTTCCAAATCTGTCATTTTTTTTTCATGCCCTCCATCTCAGACACAATCTCTGGGGGGACTGTAGATGCTGAAGGAATTGATAATTTTCGTGAGCTTTGTATTTGCAATAAACAAACTTAGATAAATGCTTGTATGTAATAAGGAATATAAAAGAAGTTTTAATTTGTTTGTAAAAGTAAAACTAGGCTGGTATGGTGGTATATATGTATATAAAGCACTGGTCATGCGTTATCTCCTTTTGTTTTTAAAAAAAGGTTGTTTCCTTGTTATTTGTGATTGAATGGTGAAAATCAACACAAATGGAGTAGTGGGTTATTTCACTGGTCCATCATCTTGAGAAATGGTTGGTGTAAATAAATAAATAGTAAATGATACTATGCTCATCTCCCAAAAGAGAGAGTTGGTATTTCTGAAATTTCCCATTGTGCATGTGTGTATATATAATCTAAAAAAAAATTATTGAAAAAAGTAAACAAATATTGTGCTAAAATTATAATAAATGGAGAGATTTTTATTGGAAAGATAAGGTACTCTGTTGAGATAAATTTCAACCTCAATAAAAGGAATAGTTTCAGTATAGCAAGATTAACGTATAAGAAATAATGCTATTACTTTGCATGCATCAACCATGCAGTCACATCAAGCAAAGTAAAATTAAATCAGATGGTCATGGAATATTCTGGAAAAGTGAACAATTTCACTTTTACAAAGGCTGGAAGTAAAAGGAAAACAAACCTATATTAAAAAACCTATGTATATTCAACCTATCTATGTTCTACTTTTTAAAATAAAAGAAACAACTCAAAATTGTCCACAAATCTGGTCTAAATATTGGAGCAAGTTTTACATGATATGAAACCATTAATATATATAATTCACAAATAAAAAGCATCAAATTAAGCTATTAAATATAAATATTTCAAAGAGTTATGTGTATATATATAGTTATAGATGTTATTTGATCAAAATTAATCACAATTATCAAGAAGAGCACAACTAATTAACTAATAAATAATCAATCAATGATTAATACAAATGAATCTCACTATTAAGAGACCAATGTAATTAATCAATGATTAGAGGGTCCAAATTTCTAGACCTATGTCCCAACTTTATATCACCCCATTGCCTCTACCGACTTCCCATCATTATATATATATTAATTATTTTTCCCTTTCTTCTTCTTCATTAATTAATTTTATTATTGTTATCATTACTATTATTATTAATTATCATATATATATATATATATATATATATATCTTGGTTGTGTAACATGGGCTTTCATAAGAGGTTGACAGCAAAAAGAATATTATCTCTGAATTACAGCCATGCTTTGAAGTGAAAGAATGGCTTCATTAAGATATTGAAACTGCTATTGCTTTTGTTTGTAACTATATAAATGATGATAAGGATGATGCTCAACAATCTATATCTAACCAAGATTACTGATTTATGAATTCACTGATTTATGCTTTGTAAGACGTAGAACATCATAGCATGAATTTAGCAAACACTTCCTAAGCTTTAATAACAGTGAGAATAAGAAGAGATGACACTCAACTACAACCAAGTTTTATGCATCAAAAACTCACTTTTGCTTTTGGTTCCATTTGACAAAAAGAAAATCTTTGCTCGTATTGAGCTGCACATTCGATGGTGGTTGCTAGTGCGTGATGCTGGCGGGTGATGATGGTGTTGTTGCTGGAGATGGTGGCGACAATGGGGGAGAGAGTCGACGGATGTGGCCTGGTGAAAAGCTTTGCCCTAGGTGAAAGTGAAAAGTAAACCTTTTGGTTGAGAGATCTGAGGAGGGCTTTAGATTTGATCTAGAGATTTGGATTCTAATGTGGGGTGGATAATAATATCTAGGACTTTTGGTAACTTTGCATGATTTGATGGGTCATACCATGGTCCTAATAAACAAATTAGGGTCATTTTTATTCTTATTTTAAATTTTCATTTTAAATTATCATTTTATTTATTTATTTATTTTTGGGGTGCATCATTGTCATTTATATTTATTAATTGATTTTTTAATTGTATAAATAACTGATTTGATATATATATATATATATATATATATATATATATATAATATAAAACTTTAATTTTATGGAAAAATTTATCTAGGATTTCATATGTCTTGGGTTTTAATGGATTTTTTTTTTGCTTGGTTTTTTTAATTAACTTTTAAGTTAAAATAGACAATTATAATTATTTTGACATGTTCTTTTGGACTAAAGTGTATTATCTGCACTTTAAATTTATTGGTAACCGGCATGCCTTGTTGGTGTAGATGCACTTGATTCTTTTTTTTAAAGCATAACGAGTGGTGATGATATATATCACTTAATATATATATATATATATATAATAAAATTTAAATTTTTCAAAATTAAAATTGGATTTAAATTTGACAAAATAAAAAGTGGATTTAAATTTGACAAATTAAAATTGGATTTTTTTTATTTACATATATTTTTAGTTATACACCCTAATAAATTACTTGTGTATGTTTATAGGTTTGTGGTTAAAAATAAAATAAAAAAAATAATTTTTATTTTTTTAAATATAATATGAAAATATTAAGGAAATATGGAAAATTTGTTATATATGGGACTAATAACCAAATTTAATACTTAATTATGAAAATACTCATGTGATTATTATTCTAATATATATATATATATATATATATATATATATATCTTAAATTTATCAATTTATGAGAAAAAATGAAATAACTTAGTATTCTATATTATCATTAATTAGATTTAGAAATATCTTAGTAGGTATATTTATATATATATATATATCTCAAAAGACAATATTTTAAGGCATCATTATTAAATATCCACATTTTTACATAAAGTACACTTACTAACTCTAAAAATTATATAATATAAACAAAAAAAATTTAGAAATCAGATAAATTAAAAAATTTAAATTAAAATCTGTAGCAACTTTATTACAATTCTGTTGCAACTTTGTAATGTCATAATTCATTGCAAATTAATGTTACAAATTTGCAATGGAACTTTGCAATGAAATCATTCTGTTGCAAATTATTGTTGAAAAATTGTAATGCCTTTGTATACATTGTTAGTCCGTTGCAAAGTCGTCGCAAAATTTCTCCCGTGCACTTCCCTCCATATTTTTGTAACGGAAATTAATGCCATTGCTAATCTGTTGCAAACCTATCCCAAAATTAGTTACAAATCCGTTTCAAACTCACTCTCACTATTTTTGCAACAATTTTTTGGACTCATTGCAAAAGTTGTTGCAAATATTCAATGTCGTTGCAAAGCTATTCCAAGTCTGTTGCAAAATGGTAACAGAAGTTATTAGTTGCAAATATCCGTTGCAAAACTGTAATTTTTTTGTAGTATTGATGACAATTAAGCTAAAAAATATATATATCAGACACTAATTTGATTCAGCATTACAACTTTAATAAGATTTAAAACTCTTGAAAGATCTCTTGAAATTTAAAAAACTATATCACAAAAGAGAAGGTTTGCATCAAATACCAAGGTTAATTTTGATAAGCTTATAATAACATTCGCAACCACAACCACATGCACAACACAAATTGCACAGCTGGGATTTAGTAGTTTTTTGAATCACTCAGACATTTCAATAAATAGTTTGAGAGCCCAACATTAAACTAAGAGTTTACCCAACCAATGACAACAAGCATCATAAACAGGAACCATTTTCTAGAAATTCTAAAACACCTAAAACACCAAGTTTTGCAATATTTCAATGCAGTGGATACTGATGGCAACATTGAACACCTTTAAGGCGACAATAACTAGAACCCTTACCAATAGTCACGTTTGCTAATAAGAACTCCTGACGAAGGCTTTCTAGATCTTGTCACCCAGTCCACCAATAATCAATCAAGGAAAGGGAATACTTAGGTCAAT
>NW_024086526.1:0-502 GCF_009730915.1 Dioscorea cayenensis subsp. rotundata
TTGAGCCAATGCCACTACAAAGGAATATTGATGTGGAGTTGCTTGAATGAGCTTAGGAACTCCTTACTCTTGTTCATCCTTGGTCATTCTTCAATCTAGAGGGGTAGAAGTTCTTGGCTTGAATGGTGGGGTGCCACCTCTTTCTCTTTGTTTACTCCCTTCTCAACCTTTACAACCTCGGGTGCGTGTTCTTTGGTTTCACTTAGAAGCCTCCCTTAACCTCGACCACTTCTCAAAGTGATCCCTTCACATGTTCTCTAGGTTGTTTCGTGTTGCTTTGTAAACTTCCATGTGGCCTTTTGGAGAGACTTACTAATTTGCTCCACTTGATTTTCAACATTGTGCAAGGAGGCGGTGTGATTGTGAAGTGTAGCCTCGGCCATTCAAACCTTGTATTTGCCGATTGAACAAATCTAGCCAAGCTTATCACAAATCCGTCATTCGAGTTTCCAAGCACGAAAATTATTGTTCAACGGGGGCTTGTTCTTTGTTTTGAAACTTG
>NW_024086527.1:0-15552 GCF_009730915.1 Dioscorea cayenensis subsp. rotundata
ATCCCAAATCTGATAAAGCTTATCATTTAGAGATCTTGTGTTATCTTATCTTCATTAGTTTAGTTTTAAATTAATGATTATCTTTAAAAAGTTTGTTTCTAGTTATGGAGTCCAAATCTTTAAAAAGGCCTAGTCATTCAATGTAATTTTAACGAATTCTCTAATAAAGTGAAGCACTTTTTGTTTTTAAATCCATCGATCTCGCATCGAGCCATGGCGAATCACAACAAATGCACAATTAATCCCACTCTTCCCTACTCTAGATGGGAAGAACTACAATCGTTGAGTGTGCGTATGAAGGTGTTGTTTGATTTTCAAGAAGTTCTTGCTGTTGTTGAAAATGGAGTTCCTTCCTTGGAGAACAATCCAACTGAAGCTCAAAGATGCACTCTACCGAGAAGCCGTAAAGAAAGATCTGAAGGCTCTCTATTACATCCATCAAGGAGTTAATGATGAGATTTTTGAGAAGATAGTCGCTATGGATACTCGCAAAAAGAGGCGTGATATTCTTGCAAAAATCCCTACGTAGGTGTTGAAAGAGTTCGAAGGTGAGACTTCAAACCTTAGAAGGCAGCTTGAGTTGCTACGCGATGGAGAACACGTACACTCGCGGGCGTAATATACATCTCGAGTACATGCCTTTGGCAAATAAGATGCGACTCAATGGAGACAAAGTCAAGAGCAAACATTGGTGGAGAAGATCTTAGTGACAACACAACCGTGATTTGATCCCATTGCTACCGCCATCGAGGAGTCAAAAGACCTTTTCCGACATGACCGCTGATGAGTTGTGGGGCTCTTTGGAAGCATATGAACAACGATCAATGCAAAGTTCTCAAAAAACCTCTTGAAAAAGGCTTTTTCAAGCTCAACTTTCTATCAAATCGAACAAGAAAAGGAAGCTAAAGGAAACAACAGACATCAAGTCAGGCATAAGAAATATGAACATGGAACAAGAAGTAATTTTGGTGCAAGAGGAAGAGGTAGATATTCCCTAAAGAAGCCATGGATCGAGGAAGAGGAAGGTATGATAAAAACAACATTAAGTGTTTTTGTATGTAATCGATTTGGTCATTATGCAAAATGAGTGCAGATTTAACAAAAAAACAAAAGCTATGTCAAGTATCTCAAGACAAGAAATCAGAGAAGTAGTTCAGCTTTGCATAAGAAGAGGACTTTGAAGACCATGCACTACTAATGGTTTCAAATGACAAAGAAGATTATAACTTCAACACTTGGTATCTTGACACAGATGCACCAATCATATGAGTGGTAAAAAAAGAGCTTTTTGTGAATTTAGATGAATCAAGACAAAAAGTTGTTAAGTTTGCGTGATAATAGCATCATTCCCGCGTATGGGCAGAGGTAGAATCTTGATACAATTGAAGAATGGAGATCATCAATTTATCTCGATGTGTTTTATGTGCCGTGGATGAAAAACAACCTCACCGAGTATGGGACAACTCCCTTGAAAAAAAGGATATCGCATGGAGATGAAGAATGGTCATTTAACCATTCTTGATGTAAGTGGCAATGTCATCCTTAATTCAGCTTATGTCAAAAATGTAATGTTTCGCGATCGACATAAGAACCCGATATATATCAACGCTTTAGTGCTATTATTAAGGATGCATCATGGTTATGGCATCTCGATTTGGGCATCCGAATTTTAGAAGTTTGAAATTGCTTGCTCAAAAAGAACATGGTGAATGGATTGCCTTTTACCGGATCATCCTCGAACACTGCGGAAGGATGTATTCTTGAAAGCAAAGATAGAAATTCCTTTTCAACTAAGAATAACTGGCATGCTTCTCACCCTCTAGAAGTTGTGCATTCTGATGATGTGCGGACCCATGAATACACCATCCATTGGTGGGAATCGATATTTTTCTTACTTTTTGTTGATGATTACAAAGCAGAAAACTGGGTGTATTTTTGTGCAAAGAAAAATCTGAAGTGTTTGAGTTTTTTAAAAAAATTTCAAGCAATCGTTGAAAAGCGTAGTGGGCATTCAATTCGGATCTTAAGAACTCGATGGTGGTGGTGAATACATGTCTAATGATTTCACCGAGTATTGTGCAGAGCATGGAATTGAACATGAAGTCACTATCCGTTATACTCCTCAACACAACGGAATTGCTGAAAGGAGAAATAGGACAATCATGGACATGGCTAGGAGCATGCTTAAGGCCAAAGGTATGCCTAACTATCTTTGGGACTGATGTCGCTTTTCATGCTCGCTTATTTATTGAATGTATCACCAACCAAAAAAATTAGAAGATGTTACCCCAAGAAGCTTGGAGTGGATTCAAACCAAGTGTCAAACATCTCAAGGTGTTTGGTTCAATTGCATATGCCCATGTACCAGTAGTAAACAAGAACAAAGCTAGATGACGTAGAGGAGAGAAGACCGTGTTTGTTGGATACAAGCCTGGCCATCTTGGTGGATACATGATTATTTAATCCCAATCACAAAAGAAATTTATTGTTAGTAGAGATGTGATCTTTCGACGTAAGCCGGATCATGGAATTGGAGTGATCATCATCAAGCTAATTCACAAAAAGATTTCTATCCTTGAAGAAGAAACTACCCTCGCTTGAAGATGTAGAAGTTGTTACAAATGAAGATCAATTTGGAGTTGTAGCTCAAAAGATCAAGGAGGAATGTACAACCATCTTCTTGGCTAAGGAACTTTGAGGTAATTCCCTCGAGCAATGCTATTGACAATGATGGAGAACTAGTTCACTATGCATTGTTTGCGATTGTGATCCTATCAAATTTGAAGAAGCTATTAGAAATGAGAAATGGATCAATGCCATGAAGGAAGAAATAAAAAGCAATAGAAAAATAAAAACTTGGGAGCTAACCAATCTACCATATGGAAAAGAAAGCAATTGATGTGAAGTGGGTGTTCAAGACAAAAATCAAGCCAACTGGTCAGATAGAAAGATATAAGGCAAGATTGGTAGCAAAAAGGCTATGAACAATCAGGTCAAGTTGATTATCAAGAGGTATTTTCCCTCGCTGCTAGAATTGAAAATGCAGCTTAAATTAATTGTTGCTCGTCTGCTCAAAATAGGTGGAATATCCACCAAATGGATGTCAAGTCGGGCTTTTTCTTAATGGTCCTCTTTGAGGAAGAAGTCTATGTCAAGCAACCAAAGTAGGGTTTGTAAAAGAAGGAAATGCGTAAAAAGTATATAAACTCAAGAAGGCATTATATGGGCTCAAACAAGCCCCAAGAGCATGGAATAAACGGATTGATGATTTCTTTCAAGCTAACGGCCTTCTAAAAGTGTCCAAGTGAGCATGCTTTATATGTGAAAAATTAATCGATTCAGTGTGACATATTATTTGTTTGTCTTTATGTTGACGATATTATCTTTATGGGGAACAATCAAAATATGATCAAGGAATTCAAGAAAACTATGATTTCAGAATTTGAGATGACTGATCTTGGTCATATGTCATATTTTTTGGGCTTGAAGTAATTCGAATAAAAATGGAATTTTTCATTCATCAACAAAAATATGCAACATGACATCCCTAAATAAATTTCGAGATGCTTGATTGTAATCCCCTGCACGTATTCTCGTAGAGGTTGGTACCAAATTATTCAAGGAAGGAGAAGACTCAAACGATTGATCCAATATACTTTAAGAGTATTGTTGGTAGTCTCGTGTTTTTTTATCACATACTAGACCCGATATTTTTATGGTGTTGGATTAATTAGCAAGTACATGGAGAGACCTAGACAATCTCATTTTCATGTGGCTAAAAGAATTTTACGCTATATCAAAGGCACACTAGATCATGGCTTATTCTATGAATCTTCTAACAAGAATGAGCTTGTGGGATACTCGACAGATGGATCAAGGTGTGATCGGGATGATAGGAAAAAGCACTCATCGGATATGTGTTCAACTTTGGCTCTACAAAGAATATCTTGGTCATCTAAGAAACAATCCATTGTGGCTTTTATCTACTTGTGAAGCGTAATATGTTGCAAAAGCAGCCTTCTTGTGCATGTCAAGCAATTTGGTTGAGGAATGTGATGAATCAAATTCAGGTTCCAATTAACAGTCCTACAAAAATCTTTGTGGACAACATTTTCGCAATAAATTTAACCAAACATCCGGGCATTCATGGGAAAAGCAAGCACATTGACATGAGATTTCATTTTTCTTAGAGATCAAGTCAACAAAAAAGAGATTGAAGTTTTCTATTGTAAATCGAGAGGACCAAAGTTGTCTGATATCCCTCACTAAACCTCTCGAAATTTGATTCATTTGTTAAGCTAAAGAAGAGTTTAGGCATGGCTAGTCTTACTGATTTGGTTTAAGGGGGATGTTAGTAATAATCCCAAATCGATAAAGCTTATCATTTAGAGATCTTGTGTTATCTTATCTTCATTAGTTTAGTTTTAAATTAATGATTATCTTTAAAAAGTTTGTTTCTAGTTATGGAGTCCAGCCTTTAAAAGGCCTAGTCATTCAATGTAATTCTTAACGAATTCTCTAATAAAGTGAAGCACTTTTGTTTTAAATCCATCACCGAAGTCCCCATATAACAACAAACAATGTCAGTACAATCTGAAAAGAAAAAAAAAATTATAAGTAGAGAGATTTTTAGTAGTGAAAAATTGTTGTAATGAGATTAAGGTGAAATGTAGACATTTCTTTGGCCAAATAACTTGACATGGTTATATATCAATATTGTGCACATCTTATAAATGTTACCTGTCTGAGATGCCATGATGCCTTCAAAGTGAGTGTTACTATAGCAAGTACAACAAAATTAGAGCAACCTGTGGAAAAGATTAACAAACACTTGAGATCAACCTTTAAACAACACTCCCCCAATATTGAGTATATATATATATATATATGTATATAATTTATATAATAGAAAATCTTATAGAAAAGGAAGACAATAATCCTAATAAGAGAAAACAAATACCATAAAAACCATGTTTGGTAGTTAAGCATTTTCTCATTCCTATATTTGTTCTTTTTTTTCATAAAAACATGAAAAAAAAAAACATGTCTTTCCGATTGATGGCAATTTCATAAGTGTGGAAACAATTTCCATAATACAAAAAAAGTGGAAAAAGGGGGAAAAAAGAAATTCCAATTGGATGGGCATGAAATTGGAATTACCTGCGAAATCGGTGACCTTGTCAAACTTGAGAAGCACAGTGATGGTGAAGAACAGCAGCTGATAACCAGAAGCAATTGAAGGAAGAGGAAAAAGATTGAAAAGATAGAGAGAGATCAGTGAGGAATAAAATACATACAGTGAGGAAAGCAGTGAGCGGAAGGAAATGGAGGTTTTTGGAAAGAGGAGGCGAGGTGAACCCACTAAAGCACCTGAGACGCTGCATGCATCGGTGAAACAGTGCGTGATAAGCGCCGCATTCACGTGGGTGCAGGAACCATCCATACACAACCACTATTCAAAACTCCCAAAAATGTGTCATCAGCCGAAAATTGAACTCTTATCACTCGATGAGAGTTCTATCGGTGACTCATGTACCAATAGATCCGAAGGTCGTTGGCGGAAGGAAATGGAGGTTGCCAATGACCTTTTCCATGCTATTCTTTTTTTTGGATTTCAATGTTCCTTTTTTTCTTTTATGTATTAAAATTAAATATTTCTCTTTTATTAAAAAATTTATAAATTTGCAACTATAATTACCTCGCATGTATATATATATATATATATATATTGTCCAAGTAGGTCATGCTCCAACAAAAGAATAATGTCAACTAGTGGATTGATTGACCATTACAGCTCTAAGCAAGATTAGCTAAGAATTACCATACTGATTACCTTCCGAATAATAATATATATGCCTTCTGTAATTAATAAAAAATAAAAAAAATCGCATCATGCACCACAGTAGAGCAAGGGTGATGATTATCCACATTATTGGTTGGAAATTGAACCGCCAACAAATAAACTACCTGTTACTATTTGTCTCTTCACATTATCGCCAACTGCCACAATTAACGTATTTTATTGGATTTGATTTTAAATGCACAATAATATTTATAAACATTACTGTTGTGCTGATGAAAAATCCAACACACGTAAAATACCTTTTTTTTTCTCTCTTCATTTGATACTGTTAAAACGTCGGCAATTACATATTATATATAGATATATTACAATATTTAAAAAAAAAAAATAGAGATATATATACAAACTGCATATTCACATCCTCAACTTTGGTTTTTTGTTGGGAATTATTGTTTATTGCCAAAATCCATGTTTGAATAGATATAAATCAGTTATCAATGTAAAAGTACTAACTTTTTGTTGACGGTTAGAAGCTTTTTTGGGTTTTTTTTTTTTTTTCTGGTTTTAATTCACAAATAATTTCAACTGATATATTGCACCATTTACTTACGTTAGCTCAAACTATTCAGTCCCCTGAAACATATCAAAGATACATCTAATTGTGTTTGTGTGTATTTGGTTTTTTTTGGCATTTATTCGAATTCCTCCATTGAGCGTGTGATTACATGGAAGATCATAAGCAGTATATCTGTTATTAAATAAACACCGGAGATGGTTCTTCAGTTTGGACAGAACTAGCATGTGGATGCGGATGCTGATGCTGATGCTGAGCTGCTGCTGCGACACACGAATTAAGAGACATAGAGGGGTTCTGGATCAACCTTTCTTTGAATCCTGACAAAATACAAGGGAATTAATTCAGAAGCCAAGAAATGTTACTGAAATATACACAAGTAGGCCATGCAAAGTAAAATCAGATTGGAAAGTACATCACAAGAATATCAAGAAAAGGTAAATCAAATTGTTACTAGAAAGAAACGTTCATAACCATATTTCTTGCTGCCAAAGGCCTAATTATATCAACAGCTGCAAAGCTATGTCATACAATAACATATGCAGGGATTCATGTTGTATATTTAACCATCTGAATGTATTCTGGATATATGAATGATCTCTCAGATCATCATGCTTCCAAATTTAAAAACTCAAAAGCATAAGCAAGGTGTAGACAATGGGTATAGTGATGCATTTAGAGAAGGAACCAACAGTCATCCCTGGTCCACAATGAATGACGTATTTTCCTTATGTGTTGTAGACTAGAAATTGAAAACAAAAAGATGAGCAAAATGCCAAAGCACATCAACTTCGGTATTTTTGTAGCAACCTGTCCAATGTATTGCATGTGTTGAGACAGGAGATACAAATTTATAAGCCCATTGTTCATGTCACAGGAACATCAGTGCTTAGTGACATTTTAAAATACAATAAATGTATGGTGTACTGAAACCAATATTTTGGCATGAAAGAAAGTGCCAAGGCACAAAGAGTAAAGATAATCAAGATTAAGATCAAGGTGAAGCAGGAAGTCAGAAGTATGGGCATTGTTCCCATCCATACTATTGAGGAAGTTCTCAGTTCTCTCTGTGGTAAATTGAAGAGTTTTAGTTTCAATACTGGTAATGAGATCTGGTCATCCGATTGATGGCCATCTTCTGAGCCTCATAAATTCAAGTTATTATGTAAAATAGTACAATAGCATCAGTGGATGGATTAAAAGACTAACCAATTGTCCTTGATCCATGAACATCTGTCAGTGTCCACCGCATGCAGGCTAAAAGCATGTCTTGAACTAGGTGAATTGTTTTCAAAGCTGCCAAAATTGATACTCAATGAGAACTTGATTGAGTTGGAAATTCAATTATACAAGAAATGATCACATCACCTTTGATGCACAAGATCACCATGTATCACCACAAAAGAGCCTGCTTTCACCTCTAGTGGCACAAATTCTTTAATATCATATGATGGCGAAGGATGATCAAAGTGCACCCCATCTTTATCTCGTATGAACTTTCTTACTAGGCCATCTAATGGCAAAAAAAGAACAAAAATCATAAATGAGAGGGATCATATCAGACAAACAGAAATAAATGCCAATCCAAGTAAGGAAAGACTACTCTTGTGGGAGCCTGGAATTGCCCAAAGGCAACCGTTAACAATAGTTGCATCTTCCAATGCTAGCCAAAGTCCTGTGCATGATGGAGGCTCTGTACGAAGAAAAGAATTATCCTGGTGCGGAACAACTTCCCCACCAATGCCTGGTTGCTGCAATGCAAAAGTAACATGAGCTACATTCACAACTTGTGTTCATACAAAATCACATTAATGGCTCAGATAAATACAAAATTTACTAAATAAAGAGTAATTAAGGATATCTTGATTCTCAAAGCCCGAAAATCATCAAAACTAGATTTTACAACTGCTAATGGAACAGTTTATGTCACCGGCATAAAGCAAATGCATATATCTTCTTTAAAAAGAACTAGCAGTTTTGTTTCATAAATTGAAGCCATTAACTGTTTAAACACACTGCCTTTATTACTTATTGCCAGCTCATGATCATGCCACGAGTATCCCATCTTTTTCAGTGATTAATATTCCTAAAATCTTTCTCTAAAATTACCTTTCTTTCATTAACTGATTAAGATTTGTCTATTCTGCAGGATTTTCATGGATTAACTACAAACTATAAGACTGTCAAACTAACAAATATGCATGGATTAGTCAAGGTACCTTAAAAATATACATGGACTGAATAATCACTGGCCTCTTATAACCCAGCGACAAGAGCAAGCCGGAAATTTTGTCTGAATGTGAGAACTTCTTGAACACGGGATCAATTTCATGCAAAGCTGAACAAAACAAAGGAACACACATAAAAGATAAGAAATAGAAAAAACAATATAGGAACTCCACAAACAATGAAGCAACCAAAAAAGTATGAGAAAATCCATTTAAATCATAGACTCTGTAACAGTGAAACAAACCATGGCCAACTTTATTGATGGAGAGCTCCTTCGGCTGTTTCAACAGACCATCATCACCAAACGCCTTCTCTGCAGATAAACACGCACTCATCAATGCTGCTCATGAATCAAAGAAAACAAACATGAGAGGCAACACAAACCCTCAAAGAAAAAGGAGATTTTCTCAGCGCTCTCAAAGAAGTAGTCATCTGTTGACTGTTGCTGCAAAACAGGAAGTTCAGAACAAATCAAACAACGAATGCCTTGAAGCGAGTATAGACTAGCAACGACAGCGTACCTGGTTTCTAGTGGAGAAGATGGAAGACGAAGAGCCATCGAACTGGTGAAGAAGATCATCCATCTGAGACCTCATCTCCTGAATCTCCTCAGGGCTCGCGAAGGAATCGAGAACAAGAAACCCTAACGAGATTAATGGTGATTGATATCTGATAGCATCTAATCTACAGTACTTGAGTTGAATTCACTGAATTGAGTTGATATGGAGATACCTTCCGAGTTGAACGAGTCGAGTTGGTTAACGCTGAGATTTCCGAGGATTCCCATGGCCGCCTTGGGACGATGATGCTGGCGTTTGGGAAGGACGATCACCGACTCCGGAAAGACGGAATAACAAAAATGCTGAAATTGGGCGCTGTGTATTTTACATCAATGCCCCTCTAATTTATTATAATTTTATAGAGAAATTTCAAAAAAAAAAAATTCAAAGAAAAATGGAAGGAAAGATGAATAAGCACTAACTACCCTCCACTCAAAGGTAGAGTCCATATTTATTTTAAATAAAAAAATTTCTTATTTTTCCAGTAAATAAAAGATTTGAGAAACTTTGACGTTAAAATGGACTTTTACTGCTGATGGTGACGTGAGCTGTTTGTTATATGGCACCTCGTGATTGGGTGATCCTAACAATTATGAATCTATGATACCAGATTCATTTGATTGATCATAAATTATAAACTAGGGGAGGAACCCCGTATTTTTCTAATTTTTTTAATTCCATAAAAAAATAAATAAAACAAAACTTTATTTTTTAATTTTTTAAATAATAATAATGTGTTATTAACTTCACACCACTCCACACCGCATGACTCATAAACATATATATATATATAATATATAATAATAATAATAATAATGGAAGATAAAACTGCTCCTTCCTGTTTTAACAATAATGAAAATGTTTTAAACAGGATGAAATCCAAGCAATTCATCAAGTAGATAAAATCAAAGTCAACAACCACCAGAACAAATATAGAATCAAATTGGATGATCAATGATGATGCCTTCAGTATTGCTTGGCTGAATCAAAGTTAACAAACTTGAAAGTCTAATTTGGTTGACAAGCAATGAAAAACCAGTACATTTTATACAGAGAGTTTATTTACAGTCAAGTACCAATCAAGAGATGAACAGGCCCTACCAAATTCATGCAGTCATCAAGCTCTAATTTGAGGGTTTTGCTCATCTACTCATTGATCATCATAATGGAACATGCAGGCTCACATCCAAATCAATCTTCAAAGCAAAAATAGCTGCAGCCAAAAATAGCTGTGGTGCCCATGCCAAGGCCGGCGATAAAGCAACAGGTCCAACTCCATAAGCTGCCATGAGAACAGAACATATCTGTACATGCGCAAAACACTTCAACTAATGATAAAATTGAAAATTTACAAATATTACACTGAGCATATATTTATTTGTCATACCTTCAAGTGTAGTAGTGAAATGATCAAACATGCCAATAGAAGCGCTCTTCTTGTCCAATATCCACCGAACTTAATTATCCATGAGGAAATAACGCTCAAAGAATACTTTGGTGGTGCTCCTCTCACAAATTCCTGGCCTGGTCCTCTTGGTGATGTTTCATAAGCACAGCTCATTTTCCTGTGGTAATACAGACGACAGCCAGAACATTTGGCGAATAAGCCATAAATTAATAGAAAGGTTGGTGTGACAACCAAATACATGAAAGGAAGTGTGATTGCCATAATGTCAGGGTAGCCTTGCTCTTCTTTGATAAATGGAGCTGATGGAGTCTGTATGCTCCAACCACGCATGTACATTCTGGCAATGCCACCATTTTCTGATGTTGCATGACCACAAAACCATGGCATCTTAAGTAAATATAGAAGATAGAAAACCATGGCAAGCCAAAATTTTCTGCTCCTTGAACCCTCTAACAAGTACCAGAGAAGGGGAAAAATGAACTTCTTTTGTCTAATAGGAGAGGAAACCGATATTGACGTAGCCCATCTCTGATATAATTCATTCCTCTCCATCAAATAATTAAGAATCTTTGGAAGAAAAAGAAGCAAAATGAGGAAGAAGATGTTGCTCCATAGAAGAAACAAATAGAGGTCCTCCCAATGTACATTAAAAATCAGATAAACCAGCAATGTGCTTGGATGATAGGCAAGTTTACCTTCTACCGAGAATGGCCTCATTGCACTTGCAGTTTCCTTGCCTTGATCATCTATAACGAATACTTGTAACCAAAGTCGGGATGCGGGCATGCTTTTATAATTCTCAGCATTCCATTTGGCATGGAATAACGGCTTGAAATTGACAGAGCCAGTCACAGGCTGCAGTGGTATCTCTTCCACTACTTTAAAAGCTCTTGCTGAATCAAAAACCCTGGCAGTCACGTTGCGGATTGGTTGAACAGAGAAAACAAGAGAATTGATATCATTCCTTACCACAGGATTCTTCATTTCATCTTGATTCATACATCTAGAATCAGTGGGATGGGTGATGAGAATGGTTGTCTGGAAATCATCCAACAGCTGATTTTGGCTTGAAAGCCCAATATCCAAGAATGAAACTGCCCCTCCATCTATAGCTAGAATTCTCATCAATCTAAATTCCTTCCAATCTCCTAGTTCCCACTCCCAAAACTGGCCAACATGCTCTAATCCGTTAGGACCAGATGGAAAATCAATCATATGAAGTCTCCAGAGTGTTTTACCGAGCTTAGCATGCAGGTGGCCACAAATGTATGCTGAAACTGATTGCCTGGCAAAAATGCCTTCATACCTCCTTCTTCTTTTTGACGAAGCAATAAAAGATGTTGGGAAATGTCCAAATACTACTTTTGTCACCAGTCCGCCAGGTTGACTATCCCAATACTGGAGTTCTGATTCCACAGCATCAAGCGTTCTGTCAGTTGGATGACCAAACAAATTTGATGGCCACCGAATTCCATAGCCAATAGTATCATCTATGCCCAGAAAGTGGTAGATTCTATTATCTCCCTAAAAAATCTTCAAAGAAAAAATCAGTTCAAATACTTGAACAAGAGCACTATCCATGTCTAATTCACTAAGCAATAATAACTGGAGGATAGCTAGCTGCATGAAATTCTTACAGAGTAGCAAATGGTAACAGTAGGAAGTACAGAGGAGAAACCTTAAGTGCAAATTTATGATTCAAAAATTGTTTCACCTCTAAGAAACATTTAAAATAACAACTAAACAATGATGAGATGAAACAACAAAATTACCTACCACAAGAGAGATGCTGTTCATGGTGTTATGCCTGTTAAGCTGAGAATTAATACTATGGATGGAGAAAAAATCCAAATTGTGGCCAACATAAGGAACACCATACTTGTCATGATTTCCCCTTATGTCAAATATTCTTCTGTTCTCCAGGTAATTATGCCCTACAATTGCATCCATTCCGTTCCTGTATTGCATCCATTCAGACTCATCTTGCCTTGAGCTTGATCTCCTCTCATTTTTCGCATCTGATTTTGTTAAAAATAAAATTAACAATCTCAGCCAAACAACAGTACTCTTTGAAAAAGGTGCAAGCCAACGTTACGAACACATTTCACTATCTATAAGATGCTTTGAACAAAATCCCTGAATTATGTTCTCATGAATGAAAAAAAAATGTCAGCACAAGTATGACAATAACAATGCAATGTTGACCAGCAAAATCTGCACATTGAATAACCAAAGTTCAACAGGTCACTGGACTTACAAACTAAGAGAGCTTTAAACATTTTAAAGAGCACACTGTTCTTCCTGATCAAAATTTAAAACCACTGACAATTGTTTGGCCTGGTTTCACACCACAATTAAAATAAACTGGATGCAGCTTACAGAAACCATTTAAATCTTGCTATAGTGCTGTAGAACATCATGAACCTAATAGTAAGACACAGGTCTATTTTAGTGTGGGTTGTGAAGAGGCGTGGGTGCAAGATATCTATCAAGGGCCTAATCAACCTGTTAAATTTCTTACCGCCCTCAATAGCAAGGACAAAGTGCCCATACCCTTTGAAAGGGCAGATGATCATCCTCATACCTTAGGTAAACTCTGCACTGATGATGAAGATCCACACATAACACTGTTGACCTCAGCAATCACCCTTTTATGTAGGAATGCACAACAAGAACCCAGAAGATGCGATATCCATGGCTTGGCACTAAAATGTTCTATTCTTCTAAATACCAACTAGAAAAGTTATGCATGTCCTTGAGATAGCAGTTACCATGTTTGCCATTGTATTTGGAAATCCTTTTTCTACAACAAGAGTTTCTAAAAAGACCTTCAAGTAGAATCTATAATTCCAAACTTCCATCTAAAAGCTCTGTTAATTTTTTTTCTTTTCTAAATTCTGAGAAGACCTTCAAGTAAAATCTATAATTCCAAACTTCCATCTAAAAGTTCTGTTAATTCTTTTCTTTTTTAATTGCTTCTTTCTCTAGTTTGTCAAACGCTCATCTTCTTTAACAAAAGATCTTTAAATGATTCAAGAGCTGTAAACTTCATCTTATTTAACAAAAGATCTTCAAATGATTCAAGAGCTCTTTTCAATTTAGAAAGAGCTTCTAACTACTCACAGGATGATCTCAAAAAGAAAAGTAGCACTTGCCGTCACTCTGGAAATAAGGAATCAACATCCAAAATTCAATATTTAAGAGTCTAACAACACATACAAGCAATTCAATGACCAAAACCAGTGAAAACAGAGGTAGAATAGAGAGACGAACACCTGATACGCATTTCATCATCCTTCCATCATCAAACCTCATCAATAGAACACGATCCAAAAACCCTAACTTTCTACCGTGAATCATGCTGCTTTCATCATAAAAAACGAGAAACAAGAAGAAATCGAGGGATGCTCATACCAGTGATGTCGCCAGTGACAAGGAGGAGAGAAGGCCGGATGACACGAAGGGCAGGGGCAAGCAGTCGCAACAAATCAGCGCCACGCTCGGGATGGTAAGCACTTAAATGAAGATCGGAGACCTGGACAACCCATGCCACGTCGCCGTTGAAACGGAAGAACTCCCTCGACGGAGAGCCAGCTTCAGCGCCACCTTCTCCCATCCCAATCACGGCTGTCAAGAAGAAGGAGACGATGGAGAAGAACAAGAGAACAGCCATTGTCGTTGGAATGGAGGAAGGAGACGGAATCGATGCATGTCCCGTGCGAATGAGAACTTCCTTCGAATCGATGCCCTCTTTGAGTCTTGATTCTTGGCATTCTAGAATTTGAAAAGTAAAAAATAAAATAAAATTTATATATATATATATATATTTGGCGCTTTCGTCAATTACGGACATTCTAGAATTTGAAAAGTAAAAAATTTAAAAAAAAAACACACATATATACGAATTTGGTACATGAACACTAAGCATGTTTCTTCGTTTGTTTATAATGGCAAACTCTATATTATATATATATATATATATAGGTTCAATCATCTGCTATCAACCGTTAGATTGCTATCAAACTGTTTATCACTGTTGGATCAATCATTTGTTTATGTTCATAGAATTAAAATCTATAAACGTTTGCGATCCAATGGTTCATGAGTGTTGGAAGAATAGTGTTAATTAGCACTGTGCTTACTTGCGAAAGTCCATAAATAATTTATTTCCATATATATTGTTAATAAGGGGATAAGGTGAAAATTAATAAAAACAAATTGAAAAAAACATTTCTTATTTATTTATTTTTTATTGAGAAATAAATACAACTCTATCAATTTTTGTAATTAAAAAAATTATATTTATCACGGGAAGACCTGTTGTTTATAGATTCAAATTAATAATTTTAGGAAAAAAAAAAAAGTCCAAAAGAGATCTTTTATTTATAGATTCAAATGAATCATTTTAAAAAAAAATTAATCCTGGTAATTGATATTTTATTCCATTAATTCATTATTAGAGACTTATAAATTTGATTCTTTTTGGGATATTGATAACGTTGCGTTGTTTAATTGAGAATACAACAAAATTTATTTAAAATTTAAAATAAACTCTAAAACTATATCTAAATATCACATTATATTTTTTTCATAATTTTATTTTTCTGTTCAGTTTGCATTTCAGCTCTAATTTTTATTAAAAGTTGTGTACATTCTTGTGGATAAGGTCACAAGAATGTTTAAATAATTTAATTATTTATTATGTGATTTCATAATATATTGAGCTAATATATTTGCTTTATAGACGGAGCTTATTTTAAGATACAAATGGTATTTGCAATGTTTGAGGGAAATTAACTCCACCAAGATTTATCTCTATTTTATTCAAATTTTCTTATTATTTTTTAAGTGTTTTCATTTTAATTTTATTTATTTATTTATTTGGATAAATATGACGACCCACTCGAAGAGGGAGAGGATAGATAATAATAATAATTATTTAACATGCAGGGGAAAGGTGGTAGCAAGCTTCCGCAGA